>NC_053022.1:195295429-195360091 GCF_003073215.2 Triticum urartu
AGTGTTTGGTTCAAGCCACACCTTAGGCAAGCCACACTTGGGCCCCACATGGCATACACGCAAAAAGTATGGCAAGATTCCCTTAGGCTTGCCAACTTGTGGCTCTCATTTTGATGAACTAACCTTAGGCAAGCTTGGCAAAAATGTGTGGCAAAGTGTGGCAATGCTAGGCCTAGAACCAAACAGCCCCTTAGTTAGGTTGGAGCCAGTGGGCTCAAGGGTGGTTCACTCCGCTCGCATCGGGCAAGTTGCCCGGGCAAGGCTCTTGCCGGGGCTGCGGGGGGGGGGGGGGGGGGGGGGGGGGGGCCCGGCAAGGATCTTGCCGAGGGAGTCCACCTCGCCCTCTTGCCCTCCTGTGCTTCTGGTCTTGGCGTCGCCTTGGTCGTCTCATGCTTCGGCTTCTTTCCGGCTTCCCTCCTCTGCCCTGTTAACTGTGGCCACAGTGTGTGGCTCTGACTGCCCATGCACAAGTAAAGGGGTCAAAAGGAGATCCCCTACTTTTGTACACCGACACTTAGTGTAATAAGGAAATATTTCTTGGTTATGGAGGTAATAAAGAGTTCATCGTAAAGAGTTATGTCGATGCAAGCTTTTACACTGATCCAGATGACTCTGAGTCTCAATCTGGACACATATTTAAAGTGGGAGCAATTAGCTAGAGTAGCTCCACGCAGTGCATTGTAGACATAGAAAATTTGCAAAATACATATGGCTCTGAATGTGGCAGACTTGTTGACTAAACTTCTTTCGCAAGCAAAACATGATCACTCTTTGGGTGTTAATCACATAGCGATGTGAACTAGATTATTGAATCTAGTAAACCCTCTGGGTATTAGTGACATAGAGATGTGAACTAATCACATAAAGATGTGAACTATTGGTGCTAAATCACATGACGATGTGAACTAGATTAGTGACTATAGTGCAAGTGGGAGACCGAAGGAAATATGCCCTAGAGGCAATAATAAAGTTGTTATTTATATTTCCTTATATCATGATAAATGTTTATTATTCATGCTAGAATTGTATTAACCGGAAACTTAGTACATGTGTGAATACATAGACAAATCGAGTGTCCCTAGTATGCCTCTACTTGACTAGCTCGTTAATCAAGGATGGTTAAGTTTCCTGACAATAGACATGTGTTGTCATTTGATGAACAGGATCACATCATTAGAGAATGATGTGATGGACAAGACCCATCCATTAGCTTAGCATAATGATCATTTAGTTTTTCTGTTATTGCTTTCTTCATGACTTATACATGTTCCTCAGACTATGAGATTATGCAACTCCCGAATACCAAAGGAACACCTTGTGTGCTATCAAACGTCACAACGTAACTGGGTGATTATAAAGATGCTCTACAGGTGTCTCCGATGGTGTTTGTTGAGTTAGCATAGATCGAGATTAGGATTTGTCACTCCGAATGTCGGAGAGGTATCTCTAGGCCCTCTCGGTAATGCACATCACTATAAGCCTTGCAAGCAATGTGACTAATGATTTAGTCACGGGATGATGCATTACGAAACGAGTAAAGGGACTTGTCGGTAACGAGATTGAACTAGGTATGATGATACCGACGATCGAATCTGGGGCAAGTAACATACCGCTGACAAAGGGAACAACGTATGTTGTTATGCGGTTTGACCGATAAAAATCTTCATAGAATATGTAGGAACCAATATGAGCATCCATGTTCCGCTATTGGTTATTGACCAGAGATGTGTCTCGGTCATGTCTACATAGTTCTCGAACTCGTAGGGTCCGCATGCTTAACGTTCGCTGACGATTTGTATTATGAGTTATGTGATTTGATGTACCGAAGATTGTTCGATGTCCCGGATGAGGTCACGGACATGACGAGGAGTCTCAAAATGGTCGAGACATAAATATTAATATATTGGAAGGTTACATTCAGACACTAGATGTGTTCTGGGTGGTTTCGGATAAAACCAGAGTGCCGGAGGGGTTACCGGAACCCCCGGGGGAAGTAATGGGCCTTAGTGGGCCTTAGGGGAGAGAGAGGGAAGCAGCGAGGAGGTGGCGCCCCCCCAAGGGGAGTTTGAATAGGACTAGGGGAGGGGGCGCGGCCCCTCTTTCCCTCTCCTTCCTTCTGCTCCTACTTGGACTAGGAAAGGGGGGGACCGATTCCTACTTGGAGTAGGATCACCCCTTGGGCGCACCCCTTGTGGCCGGCTGGCCTCCTCCTTCTCTCCTTTATATACGGGGGAGGGGGCACCCCACAGACAGACAAGTTGATCTTTAGCCGTGTGCGGTGCCCCCCTCCACAATTTTACACGTCGGTCATATTGTCGTAGGGCTTAGGTGTAGCCCTGCGTCGGTAACTTCGTCATCACCATCAACACACCGTCGTGCTGACAGAACTCACCCTCGGCCTCAGCTGGATCAAGAGTACGAGGGACGTCACCTAGCTGAACATGTGCACATCATGGAGGTGCCTTGCGTTCGGTACTTGATCGGTTGAATCGCGAAGACGTTCGACTACATCAACCGCGTTACTAAATGCTTCCGCTTTCGGTCTACGAGGGTACATAGACACACTCTCCCCTCTCGTTGCTATGCATCTCCTAGATACACTAAAAAAATACACTTCCGTGATGATACGTGTTTGTCATAGTAGGTCGCTTTTTTTGTCATGCATGTACATCCATGACAAATTTATGACAGAATCAAGATAGTCATACCTGTGCTGTCGTAGAAGTGTTCCATGACATTACCAAAATTATCATCACAGCAGTGTCCACTTCCATGACAATAAATTGCGTGTCACAGAAGTGCTTTCATCAAGGGTGACCGACACGTGGCATCCACCGTAACGGAACGCCGTTAAGCTATCGGGTTGGTTTTTGGATCCGATAACCCGTTAACAGCCCCAACCAATGGGGATTTTCCACGTGTAAAATCATCATTGGCTAGAGGAAACACGTGTCGGCTCATCGTTGGGACAGATGTCATCCACTCACTGGACATCGTTGGGACAGATGTCATCCACTCACTTGACATGTGGCCCATTCCTGTGAAAAGGCCGGCCCATTTGACTTGGTCAAAAGCTGGCGGGCCGGCCCATGGAAAGCCTGTTAACGGACTGTTCACATATAGCCCATTTACAGCCCGCTAACCCAAGGCCCGTTACGCCCTATCCGAATTAGGCCCAGTAGCGTCATCTGGGCCGTCCAATATATTCCAGCCCGTTTTCACTTCTGGCCCATGTATAGCCCATGACGTCTTTCGGCCCATATGAGGCCCTTTGTAACTCTTGGCTCATTAGCGGCCAGTGCTGAAACTGGCCGGTAATGAGCAGTGTATCACTTTACACCCATTAACGGGTCGTGGTGAAACTGGCGCGTAATGAACAGTGTATCCCTTTATACCCATTAACGACCCGTTATTCCGTTAGGCCGTCTCCAACCCATGTTATCTTTCGGCCTTCTCAGAGCCCATTTATTCTTGGGCTCATTTCCAGCATTCGTTTACTTACGGCCCGTTATTGTCATTTTCTGCTTGTGGGCCAAATTCAGCCCGTGGTTACAGTCGGCCCGTTTGTGGTCCGTTAATATGTTGGGCCGTTGTCATAGCATCATCAAATACGGCCTATTAACGATGGCCCATTATGGTCGGCCCATGAACGGACGATTCCAACTCTAACCCGTTTACGGCCAGAACGCGGTCTGTTTGGCCCATGTTTGGCCAATCGATCATACGGCCCGTATAAGGCCCATTGATGATACGGCCCGTAGAAGGCCCATTGATGATACGGCCCGTAGAAGGCACGTTGTTTCTACGGCCCGTAGAAGGCCCACTGTTTCTACGGCCCGTAGAAGGCCCACTGTTTCTACGGCCTGTAGGAGGCCCAGTGTCACTACAGTAAATATTAACCCATGGTTATTGTGGCCTAGTTTTAAAAAATAGGTTATTGCAGCCACTAGCAAACCGCAGAAAAAGAACTACACTGACTACAAGCAAACAAATGAACAAGACAACAAGGAAATAAATAAGCAAGCAACTTACACTAGGCTATCACGGCTATTACACATATTACATCCACTGGGCATCAAAGTTCGCCACCAGTGCAAATATAGGGAACACAACAGCATATAAATGCCGCAGCAAAACAAGTCCAGAACTGAAACCACTTCAGAAGAGCTCAAGAAACAATATCCTGGGTACCCATAATGGTGGCAAGATGCTTAGCAAGCTTATTAAGTTTCTCTTGTTTGGCGCTTAAGTCCTCCAGCGCTTGCTATTGCACCAGAAAGTATGCATCTGAATTCTGCAGGGACTTCCTCAGTCCTTCGGCTTCCTGTCGCATAACATCTGATCGATGTATTTCAACTTGAAGTTGAGACTCAAGAAGCAGAACTGATTCAGGCAATGAGTTCGAAGAGCTGGTGCCAGCAGTGGTATCCAGTAAATCGAACACTACATCAAGACAGGACTTTGGGGTTGTCTCAGTGTCTTCAATATAGTTCTTATCAGCTTTCTTGGAGACGAACAGGGATGTCTCACTATCTTGAACCTTATCTGCATTACTTCCTTTATCATTGCATAACAGGTTACTCTTCTCCAATATTTTATGCGCGTTCTAAAAGAGAAACAAACAAACACATCTCAGGTTTACAATGTAGTATATGAAACTCATTTTGGTAAACCAGTTCAGTAGTAAGGTGGACAGGATAACAGCATGAAACAAACATATATCTATGTGGTATGGTCACTGTATAGTCTATATCATTCTAGTTTATGTTGCCAAATCAATATAGATACAGTTCGAATCATATCTATTTAAGACAAAGCAGCACAGACAGCATATAAGTGTGGGAAACTACACAGCAATAACAACACTTGTAATGTGCATGGCATGAGAACATAATTTTTTATTCAATTGAAACTGAAATCAACATAGAGCAAGTTACAACAGCAAACAGCCAAACATGTTGAAGAAACAGGTTTAAAACATACCTGTTGGGCCATTGGAGTTTCAATTGCATCCTTCAAATTTGAAATTAGTTGGTATCAGTAAATACAGTGATGCAAGAGCAAAGTAGTATGAACCATAGCTACGGAACCTGACTTGAGAACAATTCTTCTTCTTCTTTAAGCATTGACTTCGGGTTCGGAGTGGTGGTCCTCGTGATTTGGGCACTGCAGTTGCCTTACTAACTGCTCGTGTTTGGGTGCTATGTGGTGGAGACGGTGCTGTGTCAACGGGAACTGGGTGTCTATCAGCTGGGGATGGGGTTAGAAGGGGTGTAGCTGGTTCTCTGTCCTACTGGGTAGGGGTACAATCTGCATGAGTGTGGGTTATGTGTGGTGGGGCTCGTTCTTGGGCAAGTACAACCGTGGTTCTATCTGCATCAACAGGTAGCAAGATCTTTTCTGAAGACCATGTTTTTACTCCCATAGATACTGCCATCACTCCCTCCAATTGAAATGGCTGATAAACAAGAAAAGTAATTGAATGTACAGACATTGTAAGATAGACAGGTGCAATGGATAGTAGGGAAGAAAATAGGGCATGAAATAACTCACATTTATGTTGTCTAAGCAAACAGAATAGCAGGACATAATTTCACATATATGATGGCTAATTAAACAGGATAGCATGACACAATTTCACATGTATGATGGCTAACTAAACGGGATAGAATGACATACTTCAAAATATGATGACTATGTAAACAGGATGACATGATATAACTATACATGTGTCTATTAAAGTGGTTGGCATGCCATAAATCACAAACATGTCGTCGATGGAAACATGATGGCATGATATAATTCACGGATAGAATGACATAATTTAAATATGATGACTATGTAAACAGGATGAGATGATATAATTATATTATGTCTTTAGAAAATGGGTTGGCATGACATAATTCAAATATATGATTTATATACTAAGGAAGTGAGCAGAGGGCAATCGCATATATGATGTGTCAACTAAGCAGATGGCATTCAATATTGTGTATATGATGTAAAAACTAAGCATTGCAATACAACATATGCATTATATGAGTAATATAACCCTCCCAAGTTTGAGCATACACCTCAGGGGGATAATAGGACTGGTCATCTGCCTCTGAATCCTCCTCTGAAGAGCTATCTATAACCAGCAAGATATCTGCTTCAGCAGGTAGCATTGTCTGCTCTGAAGACCTTGTTTTCACTCCAGATTTCTCCATCACCAGTTCAAATGGCTTATGCACAGGAAGAGCAGTTGAATATACAAACATTGTCGACAAAAGCAATGAGAAATACAAAAAAAGGACGGCATGATATAATTCACATATATGACGCTTGCCTAAACAGCATGGCATTGCATAATTCACATACATAATGCCTTGCAACAAGATAACATTGCATAATTCACATATATAATGTCTTGCAACAAGATGGCATTGCATAATTCACATATATGGTAATTAGACACTAAACAGGTGGCATTCACACAAAGCATGTCTAAACTAAGCAAATGACATGGCAATGCAAGATACCATACGCACGATATGAGCAACATAACCCTACCAAGTTAGGGCATGCACCTCGAGGGGAAATATGACTGGTCATCTGTCTCTGAATCCTCCTCTGAGGAGCTGTCGGTAACCAGCAAGACATGTGCTTCGTCAGATAGCATTGTCTGCTCTGAAGACCTTGTTTCCACTCCAGATTTTTCCATGACCGTGCCAAATGGCTGATGCACAGGAAGAGTAATTGAATGTACTAAAATTGTTGACAAATTTAACACGTAATAAAAATGATGGCATGTTATAATTCACATATAAGATGACTGGCTAACCAGGGTGGCATTGCAAAATTCACATATATGATGCCTGGCTAGACAAGATGGCATTGCATGATTCACATATACGATCAAGAAACTAACAGATGGCATTGACACAAAGCATGTCTAAACTAAGCAGATGACATCTTTAATGTATACAGTAAGCAATGCAAGGCACCATATGCATGATATTACCAACATCAGCATGCCAAGTTAGAGCGAAGACCTCATGGGGTAAATAGGAGTGGTCTTCTCCTTCTGAACCCCCCTCATAACAGTTATCTTCCTCTTGATTACGATCCGAAATGGGTGGAGGGGGGCTGCCTTTGCGCCCACCATGGAACGACGTCTGCATGAAATTTCATTGCCACGCAAGGCTCGTCTCTTTTGCTCTACATGATCAGTTCCATTGTGTACAACAACTGGCATGCATAGGAATAAAACATAGTGAGATTATGTAAGGAGTGCATGCACAAATCCAGAGTGATGGTAGCAAACTATGGATAGACCCAAAACCAATGATAGCAGGCAGATAATAGCTTTAGTTAAAAAATACAGATAATGGCTCCTTTAATGTTTGTTTGCACCCAACATGAAACTCAAAGTAGACACCGGAGATTAACCAGATAGTAGACAGATAGTACTGATTGCTGCCCCAATATGTACCCCACAACCATTTAAAAACTCAAGTTTTAGCATTAGTTTGGACCTGACTCGGAGTCTAATATGTGAACACGACGATAATGTAGCATGTCATCATATTAAGCGACACATAACGTAAGCAGACACGGAAGAGTGCGACCTCTCTTGCGGACCCATGTAGTCCTCAAGATCATCTGCTCAGTTGATGATGGTAATGCAGTTGCCGTGGCTGCCGGCGGCGGGGAAGAAGATCTAAGGCAGCGAAAGACAGTCTGGAGAGCGGATCCCTGCTGTGGTGAACCCTTCCATCGTTGGAGCAGCTGAGCTGGGGTGGAACACAGCACTGCAGGAGCAGGACAAACCACACAAGGTTTTCTTGGACACATATCTGTAACAGAAGTAATTGAGTAAGGGCTTGTTTGAATTTGAGGATTCTAACAATGCAGGGATAGGAAATAGACAGGAATAGGATAGGAATGCACGTGCAAAATAGAGAATTTAAAAACACAGGATTTCTGCCAATCTGGGTGTTTGATTCACAACAATTAGAAGATCACAGGATGCAAAAAAGCATTGTGAGATTAAGTCAAACCACAAGAAAATGTATGGTTATAATGCTATTATGCTACTATCTCTTAGTCTTGTGCTTGAGAATAGGAATATGGAAAGGAGGAGAAGTGGGAATTAGAATTCCTATGGTTTTTCTTTCAAGGAGACACTAAAGGAACAAATCCTACAGTTTTCCTTTTCTCCATTCCTTTGCACCAAATTCATGAAAAGTAGTACCATAGGAAACTTTCCAATTCCGATGTTTTTCATTCACTTTTCCTTTCAAGCACTGGCAATTCTAGTAGCCAGGCTTGAGAAAGGAAAATCCTACACTAAAAAAATGTTTTTGTGCTACTTCTATTACTTTGGACCCAGGCCACTGCCATACTAGCTCAACTCCCAGGCCCATTGACAAATGCACAGCTCAAACGCGCAGAGATAAATAATGATGGCGTTCAAGAGAGTCCATCACGGATAGCTAAGTTGCCTGGTACCTCACTGCTTGTCATATAGTAGGATAAAATAATCGTATTTCCCGTTACTATGAGTGCTCAGTGGATAATATATATAACATGTAGAGTAAAAAAGAGATGCAACAAGTGTACAACCTCTTTGGCGAAGCCATGTCGATCTCAGCGTGATTGGGTTGGCCCATGAGGATGCTCCGGCTGACTTGGCTGTCAGAGGAGGGGAAGAAGATCCTAGGCGTCTGGAGATGGAGCCCGAGGTACTGCTCCGCTGTGATGGAGGGTTTCGTCGTTGGAGCAGCTCTGGTGAGTTGTACGATGCCGAGGCTGAAGCAGGACAAGAGAGACAACGAACAACGTTAACCTGAGTGGAATTCTAATAGCATCTCCAATACATGATGTAAAATACATAAAAACAAAGTGCTAGATGTAAAATACATCAGCCGCTCATCTCTAAACTTAACTGTCGAAACTGAATTTAACTGTCAAAACTGAACTTAACTGTCGAAACTGAACTTAACTGTCGAAACTGAATATTGCTGTCGAAACTGAACGCACTAGCAAGGTGAGGCTACACGTCGGTCGACTGACTTTTTCATCTCTGGTGAGTCAATTTTGCAGCCGTTGGATACGAAATGAAGGGCCCGCGGTTCATCTTCAACCTCCACCCCCCTGAGCCGGCCAAACAGCAGCCCCCCGCCGCCCGCGACAGGCGGTGCACTGCCCCGCCCGCCCCGAAAACAATCCCCACCGCCGGTCCGCCGCCGCCCCGGCCATCCCTCTAGCCCCCCCCCTCCCGTGCCGAGCTTTTTCTCCGGCGATCCCCACGCCACCGCCCCGCCAACGCCCCGCCACCACCACGACCATCGCCCCCAACCTGAACCCTAAGATAGATAGCGGGGTACCTCTCCGGCGAGCCCCCCTCCCCGCTGCGGCTATTTCTTCCTTCACCCCGGCGGCATCGGAGTGAAGTGTAGCTAAATCGGAGCAGCATCACAAGCAAGAGCAAGAGCGAGAGCAGCAGTGCGAGCAAGAGCAATAGCAAGAGCAAACCAGGCAGGGGACCGAGAGCAAGAGCAGAGCAGCAGCGCGAGCGAGAGCTAAAGCAGCAGCAGGTCCTACTGATGTGGAAGTCGCCGCCGAGGGAGCAACGCCGTGGAGGAAGTGGCCGGCGACGCCGCCGTGGATGGAGCCGCGCCGTGTCGGCTCGAGACCGAGCGCCGGCAGCACCGTGAGATCGAATCAAGAAGAAAATGCGGTGATTAGTGTACAACCTCTTTGGTGGCGCCGATTAGGCCGCAGCTTCATCCGAGGAAACGGTGATGATGATGCTCCTCCGGTGGTGCAGGTGAAGACGGTGGTGTGGGAATGGAGGTGGCGCGAAAGACGAGGGGAACATCGGGGCAGCTCCTTGGAGGTGGAGGACGGTGTGGCTGAACCGGCGGTACGATGAGATCGACGACGGATCCTCATCCGGTACGGTGGATGAGGGACGTCGAGGTGTTGCTATGGACGACGTCGTCGGGGAAGAGGCTCCGGCTGGGTGGCGGACGGAGCAGGGTGTGGGGTTTCGTCACGGCTTTTCGCGGCCTCAGTGTACGAATGGGTGGGCGGATGGGATGGCAGTGGGGAACCATGGCTTACAGACGCGCTTGTCCGAAATGTGGGGTAAGTTACGAAAGTACCCCCACCAATTTGAGGCGGTTCTTTCGGTTCAGGGGTACCACGAGCATTTTGCGTGTCGGGATTTCACAGGAGGTGGGAGTTTTCGCGCGCGTTGTAATTTTGGAATAGCAAGGCGCGGGTTGAGATGGAGGGAGTTGTCGGAGCACAACGAGACAAAGATATATCTTAAATATTTCAGGCTAACAAGGCGCGGGTTGAAGAGGCGGGAGTTTCCCAGCACGATAGACAGAGACGCATAACAAGGCACTGCTTAAAATTTCGGAAGAACAAGCTTAACGTGTACCCAAAAAAGACAATTTGCACCTCAACACGCACAACACACACACAAACACCATTTAGACTAGAGTAAGGTACTTGTGCATTGCACGCATGAGATTTGGCAACCAAATTATGAATAAATACCACATTATATCATGCAAGATTTGAGTCATATATGCATGATGTAGATGTTCGTTTAATTCTTATAGTTCATTTCATTCAAAATCATCTAGTTTTTATAAGAAAGCTAATCTATTTTAAGATTCATGGAATTGTGCGTCATAAGACATGAAGTAAAAACAAATAATGGCAAATCATGTAGAAAAACATTTGGGCAATTCTGATACGAAAGATTCTAGAACAAATAAGAAGTTCTTGTGTTTTGATGTTTGTGCATTATGCTTAAGTTCAACCATGGAGTCTTCCCGATTATACATGTGGAGAAATCTGGTGGAATCTAGATGATATCCAACGGCCAGTAGTGCTCAAATTTGCCATCTTTGGACCATCGGATTTGCCTCATCCAACGACCATCTTTCAAAGTTAAAGTTACCCGCACACAATATAAAAAATATATAAAATATAATATATATAGGGGTATAGATATAGATATGTGATGCAAAAGCCGCCCATCATCTCCAATTAGAATAGTTTGTCCATGCACGGATGCGACGTGGCCAAATGATGTCTGCCATCGGTATCTCAAATTCAAATCAGCCTGACCTTGTTCAATGTGTATACATTACAACATGCTCGTTTCCAAACCACACCGTGCAGATCTCTGTTATATTCATGCATGCGTGGGTTTCAAACATCAGGATCTCTTATTCAAATATTTGAATTCAACTTTACATTGATTGTGACCTCACCTATTCAGCTATTCTTTTACACCCACACAGTAGTCTTCTCTTTATAATTGTACCACTAACCTTCTCTCGTGCATTACCAGTCGGCATTATCCATCGCACGCATGCAATCTTTTTCTTCAAGTCGGTCTCCCATGAAGGCACACACCAACACACACCCCCTCTCCATCATATCGGGCATTCTTTATCTCTCACGCGTGCATGCGCAACGATCGATGTTCCTCTATGTATGTGTGTATATAGCTAGGTCTTTCATAGTTTTCCACACAAACCGATCAATCAATATATCCAGTGAGGTCTCACCTTCTTTCCCACGTCCACATCGATCAATCTATACCTCTCTATATAGGATTAACATATATAGCTAATACACCCACATTAATTATGTATCCAACGTCCCCCTCTCATCATCCATGCCTTTTGCTTCATCTCTCAGACGCGTGCACAATGGCGAAGACAGGGGGCAGTAAGGGCCCTGCCCCCCTCCCCCCTAACATCACTATATATCAAGGCTAATATGAATGTGATCATTAGACAATTGCTGCTAAAAATGGTTTATGTTCATGAATTGACCCTCCTCGTAAAGGATTAGCAATGCTTGGCCCCCTAGCTCATTTATTTTTCATGGCTCCGCCACTGCGCATCAGCACACGTGTTCGTCCTCTCTCTCTAAATATCGATCTCGCACTTGTGCATTCCTTCATAGTCTCCCTCCACTCGGCCCCTCGCACCATCTTCTAGCGCCTCACCGGATTTTGCCACATGTACAATCTAGTAGACTCCATGGTTGAACTTAAGCATAATGCACAAACCTCAAAACAACAGTGGTTCTCTTTTGTTCTAGAATCTTCCGTATCATAACTGCCCAAACTTTTTCTAGTTGAATTGCTATTATTTGTTTTTACTTTATGCTTTACAACGCACAATTCCATGAATCATAAAATAGATTAAGGGCTTCTTTGATTCAAAGGATTCTCAAAGGAATTTTGGAGGATTCTAATCATTAGGAATTTTTCCTATGTTGGTTGTTTGATTCGTAGGATTGTAAACCATAGGAATTTTTCCATATGATTCAGTTGCACTAGATTTCATAGGAAACATCCCATCCACTCAAACCTCTTTGAAAGAATTCTGTGTTTTTTCTATGCACAATCAAACACTCGTACAATCCTGTAGGATTCAAGACGACATTCCACTATAATCCCATGTTTTTCCTATTCCCGCGTTCTTAGATTTTTTTATAAAAACTAATTGATTTTGAATGAGATGAACTATAAGAATTAAACGAAGGGCTACATCAGGCATATATGACTCAGAGCTTACATGCTATAGTGTGGTATTTATTCATAATTTGGTTGCAAAATCTGATGCGTGAAATGCACGTGTACCTTACTAGTACTTCGAGTATGTGCAAAACACGTAAATTAGAATACCAATGGCACGCTACACAGTGTCTCTCTTACAGTTCATGAAGCCACATGGCACATGTGTAGGCGTTGTCGCGACCTCCTTGCGTGGATTGATCATAGTGATGTGCTGCTGGTTCCAGAAGAATGTACTCGTCCTCCCTGAGCCATACTGGCGGTACATGCATGAAGCGAAGATGTGCACGCATGCCATGCACGCACTCATTCCTCACACGCACACGCGCACTACTAGGAAAAGGGCTATAGATGGAAATGACACTAATGACGCACTAGACATGAGGTGTGCCATTAGTATATACTAATGGCGCACCATGTGTTGGTGCACCATTAGTGTCCAAATACTAATGGCGCACCACATCCACGGTGCGCCATTAGTAACATTTTTTTCATTTTTTTCAAAACTAGTAATGGCGCACTAGTGGATAGTGCGCCATTACTAGTTAAACTAGTAATGGCGCACCACATCCACGGTGCGCCACTAGTAAATTATTTTCAAATTTTTTTCCAAGTTTTTTTATTTATTTTTTCAAAACTAGTAATGGCGCACTGTCAACTGGTGCGCCATTACTAAGTTTTTTTTAAAAAAAATTCAGAAGTTGTTTTATTGTAATGGCGCACCATGGGTGTGGTGCGCCATTACTAGTTTAACTAGTAATGGCGCACCACTCCCACGGTACGCCATTACTAACTTGGCCCAAAACGTACCGAATGCACCCACCCCCCCGTGGACTGCCTTTTTAGTTTAAAAAAAATAAAAAGAAAATGATGGAAATGTCAAAAAAAATAAAAGAAAATAAGTTTCCTGTGTGATACGTGGTCTAGTTGTTGGGAAAATTTACAAATATGAATTTCGACTTTATTTGCAAAATCTCTCTGAAATTTGTAAAATGGGCATAACTTTTGCATACGAACTCGGATTAAAAAGTTTTTTATATGAAAAATCATCTACTCAAAATCCCGTTAAACGTTTTCAAAATCCCCAAAAACCTAACAGAAAAAAAGTTACGGGGCTTTTAAAATCCGGAGGCAAAAAAATTCAAAAAATTTCAAACTTACTAGTGGCGCACCGTATGCTAGGTGCGCCACTAGTAACAGAAAAAAATGGTTTCAAAAAAAATTTGAATTATTTTTCAAAATATGATACGTAATATGACCGGGAAGTTTGAAATATTTTTTCAAAATTTCATCATACTCATGAACATGAACAAAGTCCTAGACATCAGCAAGGTTTAAATAGGATTGATATGATAGATATATCTACAAGTGCCAGTGAAGTGAGGTGGTGCTGGGGTTGGATAGAACTATGAAGTTAAGCGTGCTTGGGCTGGAGTAGTGTGAGGATGGGTGACCTTTTGGGAAGTTTGACCATACAGTGCGATTTGACCTGAGATTAAGCATATTGACTTGAGATTAAGCCATAGTGACCCGAGATTAAGAAAATAATAAAAAAATTGAATTTTTTTTTTAAAATTGAAAAAAATTTATTACTAATGGCGCACTTCTATGTGGTGCGCCATTACTAAGTCAGATAGTAATGGCGCACCTCTAGGCATACTAATGGCGCACTACTGGTGCGCCATTAGTATCTGGTATACTAATGGCGCACCAGTGGTGCGCCATTAGTAAAAAATACTAGTGGCGTGATACTAATGGCGCACCAGTAGTGCACCATTAGTAGGCAAAACTGGTGCGCCATTAGTAGGCCTTTTCCTAGTAGTGGCGGGTACATGGGTGGATGCAATTTTATACCAAGATCCATCCCATGTGATAATTTGACGCGTGTAAAGTCGTTCACTTCATTGATGGTCAATTAATACAGCGCATGCAAATTGAGTGGACGTGAGGGCGGAAGAAAGACATTATTACTCCACTGCGCGCATGCGAGTAGTTAAATCGTGGGTTGCTAGTAGTACGTCCATTGATCTCCTTCGTATTTTGTGCCAATTTTTGATAGTAACATAATATTTACGCATTTGAGCAGTGTAGTAGTAATTGAAATTTATTACTAATGGCGCACTTCTATGTGGTGCGCCATTACTAAGTCAGATAGTAATGGCGCACCTCTAGGCATACTAATGGCGCACTACTGGTGCGCCATTAGTAAAAAATACTAGTGGCGTGATACTAATGGCGCACCAGTAGTGCACCATTAGTAGGCAAAACTGGTGCGCCATTAGTAGGCCTTTTCCTAGTAGTGGCGGGTACATGGGCGGATGCAATTTTGTACCAAGATCCATCCCATGTGATAATTTGACGCGTGTAAAGTCGTTCACTTCATTGATGGTCAATTAATACAGCGCATGCAAATTGAGTGGACGTGAGGGCGGAAGAAAGACATTATTACTCCACTGCGCGCATGCGAGTAGTTAAATCGTGGGTTGCTAGTAGTACGTCCATTGGTCTCCTTCGTATTTTGTGCCAATTTTTGATAGTAACATAATATTTACGCATTTGAGCAGTGTAGTACTAATTGAAATTTATGTTCCGCTAAACTCATCGGGAGCCGTTTCGGGCCTCGAAACCAAAGCCATCAATTAATCTTTACCTTGTTCCCATCACATTCGAAAGCCTGCGCACACCTACTAGTAGTACGTACCAAACCTGAACGTGTTCCCACTATGCAAGTATTAGTAGTAGTGCTAGTACTTAGGTTATAAAAAGGGGAACTACCTAACCAAAAATCACTCTACCTTTCCTCCTCATAAGTGCTTCTTCTTCGTCCGTCGTTGCCATGGCCGGTGAGCAGAGCTCTAGGTCGAGAACTACTCGTAACAAGGGAGCGGAAACCAAGGCTGCGGAAAAAATAGGGCCCGCCGCCACGCAGAGACATCGAAAGATCTCTCACGGACAGGCGATGGCTCCCAGGAGCGCCCTAGCCGCGGAGGCGAGCATGCCGAGCCGGCGGAGCTGGAGTCGTTATCCCTCGACGGCATGCCCGATCAGCTCAATAAGCAGAAGGAGTTCATCCAAGGCTTGATGGAGTTGCTGAAGGAGAGCCTCGACGACATGCCCGCTAAGCTCAATCAGCAGGGGGAGTTGACCGCCGGCTTGGTGATGCTGCTGAAGAAGAGCATTGCCTCGGAGAAGAAGGCGACCGGCGAAATCCTGCGACTTCGGGAGGAAAATGCGAAGCTCTGCCACGAGATCGACCTGTTGAAGGAGAAGAACACCGGCTGGAAGAAGTTGCATGAGAATAGTAGTTCCTCGATGAAGATGCTGCAGGCCCTCGCCATGGAACAGAAGGAAGAGTTGGTGAAGCTCCGAATCGAGCACCCGGCTGCTGTCAAGGTACGTAATATGGCCGTGAAACAGATGATGAAGGCTCGCATCGAGAAATGCCGCGTCATGGACACAATGATGAAGATGGCGGAGGAGACGCGCAAGGAGATGGAGGTTGTGGAGGCGATGAAGAAGCAGTTACGACTCCGCGGCGAATTAGATCATTTGGGGTGATAATCTTCCTTCTTCTTTTGCTCCTGTGTT
The DNA here is from genome assembly GCF_003073215.2 of Triticum urartu. Classification (NCBI taxonomy): domain Eukaryota; kingdom Viridiplantae; phylum Streptophyta; class Magnoliopsida; order Poales; family Poaceae; genus Triticum; species Triticum urartu. The sequence goes on from NC_053022.1 coordinate 195,311,616, forward strand.
TCATCTTTTGCTTCGGGTGTTTCGCCGCACGTCTCACGTTCTCTGCGAGGCATGAATAGAACAATGTTTTTTTGAGGAAATGAATAGAACAATGCTGACAATGAGATGACTAGCAAATTAGATCATTTTTTATCGCCATATGGCACTGGGCTGCCGTGTTTCATGCTCCTCCGCCGCAGTACTACTCCAGTGGAAAACCTGAGTATACCGCACGGTTCTTTGCTCCTCCTCGATCAGGTCGTCCGCGCATTTATACGAGCAGTCAAATCACAAGGCCCCGCCTTCCAGCAGTAATGAGCCGTCAAATCACAAAGGCCCTCGCCTCTCGTGAAACCGACCAAGCTAGACTGCCCCGCCCTCTAGCCTTTTAAAAAATGTATACTCTTGTACAGCAGTAGTATCGATGGATTGCGCCATGGAGCAAAACTTGAAATTAAAAAAAGGTGGTACATATAGAGAGCGCTCGTCGCCCAATTATGCATATAGTACTATTAAAAAGGCTAGTCACAATAATGGTGTCCAGCACAACCCACCCCTCAAATAAAACAAAGAGGGTGCTTGGATACGTTTTAGTCCCATGACTAAAAGTAGTGGGACTAAAACATGCTAGCTTCACCCATGCTTGGATCCAAATACTAAAAAGGCTAAAATCAAGTTAATGAGCAGTTATTATCCTCCAAACCCTCCAATTCAGAACTCGCATGTGTTAAAGGAGAGGAGTTAAATGAGTAGAGAGAGGACTAATCCACATTTTAGTAGGGGTACCCCTGACTAAAAACTTTTAGTCTCAAGACTAGTTTTAGCCCCTCTTTAGTCAGGGGTGCTTGGAACTTTAGCCTCTTAAAGAGACTATTTTTAGTCAGACTAAAATAAGTCCCTTGGATCCAAGCACCCTCTAAGCATCCTGGAATTCTTTGACAAAACTAAGCACCCTAAAATTCTTTGACAACTAAACTGCTGGCTATATGATGTTGGCCAAATATATTGTACATGTGAAGAAACGAGTGGTAGTACTATACCAACTAAAAGATGAAATGTAAGAAATACTAGTATATACGTACTGAAGAGTTAAAGTTACGAGAAGAAACATAACATAGTTCTGCTGAGGGCTCAGCACAACACACCCCTCAAATTAAATTAAGCACACCTGAAATTAAACTTTGCAACTATTCCGGTAGACACTGCATTAGAACCACCATGAGCAATGACACTACCACCTTACTCGGAGTCCACGTCCATGTCCTCGACTTCGTCCTTGTCCCTCTTCCTCTTGGCCGATACTTCTTTGCTTGAACCGCACACTTGGCTGTTGCTCTTCATCCAACCCTTGTAGATATTGAAGCAAAGGTAGCCATCCATTGCAGCGTAGTGGATGTGGTCTATATCTAGTACATTCCGCTGCCATGCATGACGATGAAACATGTATGGAGGTTTCTCCAGTTTACCGTACGAAGGATGAACCATGGCTCCTGCTAGGGTCAGCATTGAAGGCTGACGAGCGGACACCAGCCGATTCTTCTGGAGGTCGAAGGTGTTGCCTACAACGAGGCCTATCCGATGCAGGACGTCTTTGTCGCTACCAAAGTCTACAGTAACGAATTTGACTAGGTTGCTCTCAAGGAAGTCCTTAAAATCCTGGCACTCAACGTCGGCATGGCATATGTGGTAGACCAAGCATAAGTCATGCACGCAAACCTAGATCACGGCGGGCTTCTTCCTCTCTTCGTCCTTTAGATCCTTCTCTCGTCCCAGGACTGTGGTGTACTCAACATCTAGCCCAGCAACCCACTCATCATCCGAGTCTTCAAACATGCGTCTGAAGCGAGAAAGGCATCCTTTCACCATCGCAGAAGAACGGGTGTAGATGACGTCAAACTCATCGCCGGTGATGGTTCTAACCTTGTACTCACCGCTGATCGTGGAGATTTGGGACGCCATGGATTTGGGTGGAACTGCCGTAATGTGAATGGACGGGACGACTAGGAGCGAACCGTCGTAGTATTGAAGGACGTGCGGGGACGAGTAGGAGCGAACTGCCATCGTGCGAATGGCAGGGTAGTGGCTTTCCGTTCTCCCATGATACGGGCTTCCGAGAGCCCTTGGATCTGAGATCGAATGGTTGCATGGCGTGATTCTAGACCTATGGGTGAATATCCTATCCTGGAGGGTTATTCTGCAAATTTTCAGCAACTTAGCATGCGACCGTTTGATCTCAGATCCAAGGGCTGCCAGCAGCCTGTATCATGGTCGCGCCTACCATGACCGTCGCGTCGCTCGCGCGGTCACGCCCTTGGAGATTTAACACGATGCGTTAGGCTATCTGATGTTGGCATGTCATACATAGACATCACTTAGTCACTCATACTACAACAAGGTTGGCTATAAGTGTATTTTTGTACTCCTCTCTATCTCTTTCTTTGTACTCAAGGAAGAAATGGTGCTAAGCGCGTGTATTTATTGCATTTTCCAAGGAGTGACCTCTTCCAATGAAATGGTGTTGCTAAGGTTGCTTCATTTAATTAGCTATAGACTCAAAATTGTCTTTTCACCTAGGCACACGCGCTTAGCATCATTTCTTCCTTGGGTCACCAAACTAGTCTCTCTCTTCTTGATTAACTTGCCACATCAGACTTTATGCTTATGTGGCAAGCTTAAGCACCTGTAGGAGCAAGTAAAAGTAAGTACAATAGTGCGCTTTACATGGCATTTTTGCGTATGTGGAGGAAAGAGAGGCAAGGAAAAAGTGGAGAAGTGGGCTCTCATGCAAGAGCCAGCCTCTACTACATGGTGGAGCATTGGGAGAGGCACCTGTATGGAGGTTGTCAGGAATCTAGGAGACTCACGCCGGTCGTAGCGCCGCAGTTAAAATGATAATGGCAAGTCAAATCATGGGGCCCCACCTGTCTAGCAGTAACTCGCTGTCAAATCACACAGCCCTACGTTTGCAGCAGCCTACTCCCTCATCTTCTTGCATCTCTGTCAAACCGACTAGGCGGAACTGCCCCGCCGCCTACCGCGCAGGAAAAGCCCCGCCCTCGACTTTTAAATAGTATACAGTATACTAATTTTGTATCCATGGATTGCACCCGCGCCATGGAGCAAAGCGTCTAGAAAACGGAGGAGAGATGGTGGTCTTGCAATAGAGAAGAGGGAGAGGCGAGACGGTGGTTTTGGAATGGAGATGATGGAGAGGAGAGGAGGTGGTTTTGCAATGGAGAAGAGGGAGAGGAGCGTGCGGCAGCGATTTAGGATTGGACGAGAGGGCCAGCGCGCTCTGACTGGATCAAAATCAAAATCAATTTGGTGACATGCATTCACATTTTGCTTGACAAATACAGTACGTGGTCAAATTTTGACCCAAAATACGCGAAACAACAAAAAAAATATTTCCAAGACCAGCGCCACTCTTCCGCTCTTCTCCTCTTAAACCACCGCCGCTCCTCTCCTGTTCCAATCTAAATGCAGCGCCGCTCCTCTCCTCTTCCATTTCAAAACCACCGCCCCTCCTCTCCTGTTCTAGTCCAAAACCAGCGTCGCTCCTCTCCCGCTCTAATCCAAAACTAGCGCTGCCCCTCTCCTCTTCCATTCAAAAACCACCGCCGGCGAGTGATGGTGCTGTGGAGAAGTAGATCAATGGAGGAGTACAACCGATACGTGAGGATCGCAGATGGCGACCCTGTGAAGCTAGCTAGGATGTTGGAGATACAGTCTGGGTTTGACAACAAGGACCAACTAGCAGCGACGGCGACATCCATGGCCAAATATCTGCAACAGAGCGAAAAGGCGGTGATACTCCCGGAGGGAGTCGCGCCGGAGTACATAGAGCTGCTCCTCTGGGCCATGGAGCAAACAGATTCACCGAATCCGATCGTGAGGGAGCGGTGGTGGGAGTATCGATCCCAGATGGAGCATCCACCAGAGATTGAAGGATCGAGCATCTACAGGGTGCCGTTTGTGAGGGTGTCCTGCCAGAGCGAGCCGGTGGAGTCTTCGTTGACCGAACCCAACTGCAAGAGGAGAAAAGCAGTTGGCCCGATGACGCTTCCCCGCCATCGTCTCCCTCGCCGTTCACATCGTCTCACGGGGCGGCTGTCTGCCGCCGAGGAATAGGAGGGGGCTGCCCCCCCAGCCCAATAGTCGGGCGGGTTGTGAATTGTCAGGAGGAGCTTAGGGTTGTCAGTATTTGCAGGTTGTGAATTGTGTTTTGTGTTGTGTATTTTGAGAGTACTTTCAGATATGAATGTCTTTTGAATTTCAGATTTGCAGTATTGAGCATATGAAGTATTTTATGAATTCTAGATATCTATTTTCAACACTTAAAAAAAGTAGTTTCATAGGAGTATAAAAGTGCAAACAATGTGATTCTTAGAGAAGAAACTGCAAGTTTCAGTTTCAGATAAGAAATTGCAAGTTCAGTTTCAGATAAGAAACTGCAACTTTCAGAGGCAGAGCATTTATATTAACACGGCCTTTTCAAACAGGGTTAACATCATGTTGGAAGTTTTATTCATGGTCGAAAATGGAACTACCAGCCAGTTAACATCATGCTGATCAACATTCATGCATAGCACATCTTCATATGATGCACAGTCAAATTGCCCATACAATGTCGAGTGTGCGAAACACACAGAAAATGAGGGACGGAGTTTTGGCAAGTGTTGGACGTGGTTTTGGGCTGCCCCGTCTAGGCTTTCATTTTTAACATGCGCAGCCCACGTCCTCGGATGGGAGGTCCATAGGCCTGTTTGTATTTTCTTAGGGCCGTCATGTATCGACCGGCCTATGGACCTCCCATCCGAGGTTTTATTTTTGGCAGCCCAATTTATGTATTTTTTGAAGAAAACGCAGAGGTCTGTTCTATTTTTGTATAAGAATAGGAACTCCGGGTCCAACTTATGTATATATTTAAATTATTTTATATGTTGACTGTTTAGTTCACATAATTGGCAAATAGATGACCGCTCTCGCGATCCCCTTCGCCCCCGCCACCACCTCCACCCTCGTCGCCGCCCCCGCCACGACCTCCACCCTCGCCGCCGCCATAGATCTCGCCGCCACCCCCCGCCTCCTGACTCCGGGCGCGCCTGCCCCCCTCAGCAAGTCCGCTCGCGCGCCCCATGGATCGCTGGCCATATCCACGGGGGAATGGCTGGAAGATAGGCAGATGTACAAGATACATCTCCCACATGTCTACAAAGCCTTCCCGCGGATGCTCCAGCCGCTCGACTCCGTCGTGCCGGCAGTGCTGCGGGAGACTCGAGGGAGGAGATGGAGGGAGCGGGCGATGCGGATCCGCGACGACACTCTCTCCTGGACCCAGTGCACGCGCGAATGGAGGGAAGCAGAGGAGGAAGCTGCGAGGGAGGAAGCCAAGGAGGGACCGAATCCGTTCTCTCACTCGTACAGGTATGCTCGGATGTGCAAGGATCGTGTGGATTGGGAGCTGCTGAATCTAGCCCTGCAGATCTACTTCGAAGGAGATTTCTCGGAGACACACAGGATTCCCCACCCCAGTGAGCCGCCGATTGCGTTCGTTCGATGGGCGAAAGGAGAAGTGAATTCAGGAGATCCACGTCGTGCTGCGAGATGGGAATGCTTGACTGGACTCCTGCCCAGCAGCACGCCACCGGAGTCGGAGCAGGTGGATCCCCTACCTTACCTCTCCCCCAAACCCGCAGAAGATTGAAATTAGGCTTCCAATCTGCTTCAATTGAGCTATCTGGTGGTTATTTCTGCTTCCTGAGAGACAACATCTGGCTGGAGGATGAGAAGGAACTAGGAACTCCGATGAATTTCCCCTATCACAATGGGGGGAGCGCCGGTTGGGCATTGGTACGGCCCACCTCCGCCCCAAATGGGGGCACAATCTGGGCAGGCTCCTGTAATTGCCCAAGATCAATCTGCTGGTGGTTCTGACTCTCAGATCAGTGGGAAATCTCAAGGCAAGAATCAGCAAAAGAAGAGACAGGACATCCAGAAAACTGCTCCTGCCCCTGCTTCGGGCCTTATGGCATACTCTAAGGTGATCTGCTACAACTGTGGGGAACCAGGGCATCATTTGGATAAATGTGTCAAGCCCAAGAGTTGTTTTATCTGCAAAATTGTTACCCATAAAGTTGAGAATTGCCCTGTCAGAAGGAAAACCCACAGTTCTGCTAGATATGTTGGAAGTGCTGCTCCAGGATTATGTCTACCATTGACGGAATTTTCTGTGACACTGAATTAGATAGTTTTTCCCCTTTCTAGTTGTAGAGCTCTGCCCAGATGTGGTAGTGACCACACTCCTCTGCTCTTGGACTCTGGTCTTAACCAAACTCCAAAGAGCAATAGTTTTAAATTTGAAAAGTGGTGGTTGCTTAGAGAAGATTTTACTGAGCTAGTCAGGAAAATCTGGAATGAGCCTACTGGGAGCAGCTGCCCCCTAGAAAATTAGCAGATCAAAATCAGGAGATTTAGAAAAACTACCAAAGGGTGGAACTCCAATGAGGAAGCTAATCTTAGAAGATACAAAAGGCTTCTCCTCCTTGAGTTTGATTCTCTAGATATTAAGGCAGAAACCACTGACCTCTCTGAGGCTGAGACTAATAGATTAAACTTTGTCCACGGAGAGCTTAAGAAAATTTGGCTTCAAGAAGAAATCAAAGACAAACAAAGGTCTAGAGTTAGGAATATTAAGGAGGGTGATAGAAATACTGCTTACTTCCATGTAGTAGCTAACCAGAGGAGGAGGAAAATCCTCATTCACTCCCTTGATGGTCCTAATGGCCCTGTTACTGAAGTAGATGAGATGCTGAAAGTGGCTAGTGACTTCTACAAAGACCTGTTTAAGAAAGAAAACCCTTCTGGGTTCTCTCTACAAAACAATTTTTTCCCTGCTTCTGAAAAAGTCTCTCGTGCTGAAAATGAGCTGCTAGAAGCCCCTTTTTTCAGAGATAGAGGTGAAGGAAGCCATTTTAGCTCTTATCCTAATGGGGCTCCTGGTCCTGATGGGATTCCCTTCTTGTTTTACCAGCATTTTTGGGACTTGGTAAAAATGATCTCTTAGATCTTTTCCAAGCCTTTCATAGAGGAGAGTTGGATCCAGCAACTTACTCATGGGGGGTCTGTTGGGATCAAGTTAAATAATTGTGAAAGTGATTTTTTCCTTGCTGGTAAAGGCCTTAGGCAAGGTGACCCCATCTCCCCGTTTTTGTTTAATTTAGTAGTGGACGTTCTTACTAAAATGCTGAGCAAAGCTGCTGATCATAGTCTGATTGCAGGGTCTGTCCTGAGGTCTGCCCTGGTGGCATCATCTGCCTTCAATATGCAGATGATACCATCCTTTTCTTAGACAATGACTCCACACATGCTAGCAATCTGAAAACTGTTCTAACCTGGTTTGAACAAGTCTCAGGCATGAGAATCAACTACTCTAAAAGTGAACTCATCCCTATCAACATGGATGATCAGGAGTTAGCTGACTTCCTCTCTATTCTAGTCTGTAATAAAGGTAACTTCCCCATTAAGTACCTAGGTATCCCTCTCCACTATGATAAACTGAGGAGAGAGGATATCCAACCCCTTCTGAATAAAATCATTAAAAGGATTGCTAGGTGGAGGGGCAAACTTCTCTCTTATAGAGGTAGATTGATCCTCATACAAGCTTGTTTGGCTAGCATTCCAGTGTATCTCCTCTCCTTCTTCAAGTTCCCTAAATGGGCAGTGAACCTCATCAATTCTCAGATGTCTCATTGCTTGTGGAATGATTTTGAGGGAAATAGGAAGCTACACCTTGCTAATTGGGCCCTAGTCTCTATGAAAAAAGATTTTGGAGGCCTAGGCATACCTAACCTCCAAGAAATTAACATCTGTCTTCTAGGGTCTTGGATTAAAAGATTCTATGAGGAAGACCTGAAACCCTGGAAGCTTCTTATTGCCCATAAATACATCGGAAATAAAACTAATATTTTTGTCCCTTCCTCCAACCCTAAGACCTCTAGATTCTGGAAAGGATTAAAATCTATTATGCATGCTGTGAAATTTGGCTACAGATGGAACATAGGGGATGGGAGCAGAACTAGGTTCTGGGAAGATACTTGGTTTGGCACATCCCCCCTAGCAGTCCAATTTTGGCCTATTTACTCTGTCCGCAGTGAGCTTAACAAAAGTGTCAATGAAGTTTGGGACGGTCAATGCCTAAAACTCTCTTTTAGAAGGAACTTTAGTGATAGTATCATGGAACAATGGTTCCAGTTGGAGGAAATTGCCAAAAGCATTACCTTTACTGCCGAGCCGAATGCCCTGATTTGGCGGCTGGACAATAAGGGGAAGTATTCCTCCAGCTCCCTCTATCATGTTATCAACTTTAGAGGGGTTCAACCCGTGTTTATCCCTGCTGTCTGGAAATTGAGAGTTCCCCCTAAAATTCATGTATTTCTCTGGCTTCTCTCCAAAAACAAATTGATGACTAGGGATAATGTTAGGAAGAGACACATCATCAAACCCCTTGATTGTGTTTACTGCTTGGAACAAGAGTCTTGTTCTCACCTATTTTTTGAATGTATAGTTGCTAAACATCTCTGGGCCCACATTGAGGAATATTTCTCTAGTCAGATTGGCTCATCCTTCCAATCTGTCGCCAGATTCTGGATTGCTACCAAAAAGTGCTCAGTTTTAAACACTGTTAGCTCAGCTGTCCTTTGGTGCCTCTGGAAATATAGAAATGCTATGATTTTCAGTAGCACCTCCTGGATTTCCATTCCGCAGGTCTTGAGGTTGATCAGGAACATGGTGAGGAACTGGGCGATTCTCTCCTCCGGATCGGACAAGGATAAGTTGATGAGCTTCGTGGAAACCCTAACAAGATCCCTCCAAAAACCATTGGTGATCACTTGTTGCTGAACAAGGCTCGACCTGCTCTGGGGCTGGACCCGTGGGCTCGTCTCAAGATCTCTGATGAAGATGATGGGCACATGGCGCCGAAAAAGAGGGACATCCACCATGCTACACCTTCCAACCGGTGTCTCCGCTTGCTTACTGGTCGCCGCAGGCTGACACGGCCCCTCGGCTGAAGACCATGAAGGCTTCGCTGGACCCTCGTTGTGTCATTTGAGTGCTCTATCCGCTCTGCCTTTGGCACCGCTCGGGTGATTTGTGTTATTTAGAGAACTTGTTCATCCACCCCCCTAGTTTGTAGCTTTTCTACCTTTGCTTTCGAACTTGTTCATCCACCCCCTAGTTTGTAGCTTTTCTACCTTTGTTCATCCACCCCCCCTAGTTTGTAGCTTTTCTACCTTTGCTTGTTATTCAGAGAACTTGTTCATCCAGCCCGGTGTTCTAGTTGTATCAGAATATGTTGTGGTTTCGTTCTCAGCAATGGAACCGGGTGTGAAGCCCTCGATTCAATCGTACACTAATCATACACGCAAATGTGTACGATCAAGATCAAGGACTCACGGGAAGATTTCACAACACAACTCTAGACACAAATTAAAATAATACAAGCTTTATATTACAAGCCAGGGGCCTCGAGGGCTCGAATACATAAGCTCGAATACACAAGAGTCAGCGAAAGCAACAATATCTGAGTACAGACATAAGTTAGACAAGTTTTGCCTTAAGAGGGCTAGCACAAAAGCAACATTGATCAAAAAGGCAAGGCCTCCTGCCTGGGAGCCTCCTAACTACTCCAAGTCATCAGCGGTCTTCACGTAGTAGTATGCATCCTCCGGGTAGTAGTAGTCATCAGTGGCGTCGTCTGGCTCCTGGGATCCGTCATCTGGTCACAACAATCGGGTATGGGGAAAAAAGAAGTAGCAATGCAACCGTGAGTACTCATCCAAAGTACTCGCAAGACTTACAACAGATCTAAACGAAGTATGCATCTGTATCAAAGGAAAGGGTTGTATCTGTGGACTAAACTGCAGAATGTCAGAAGGGAAGGGGAAAGCCTAGCCTATCGAAGACTAGCATCTTCTGGAAACCACCATCTTGCAGCAACAGTAGGGAGTAGAGTAGCATAAAGTAAAGTAGCAGTAATGTTATCAACCTCGGCCAGAGATCCTTTCTCGACTCCCTGCGAGAAAGCAACCCCAGAGCCATACTATCCAAGTGTCAACACATTCCAAATCTCATCACCATCCAGTTCTCATCACAAGTATCCAGTTCTAGTTGTATCGATCGGGATACAATTCCAAGTGTCCGTTACCGTAGGACAGGCTATCGATAGATGTTTTCTTCCCTGCAGGGGTGCACCAACTTACCCATCACGCTTGATTAACTCCGGCCGGACACACTTTCCTGGGTCATGCCCGGCCTTGGCCAAACAATACGCCACAACCCGACCTAGGCTTAATAGAGAGGTCAGCACGCCAGACTAAACCTATGCCCCCAAGGGTCATGGGCCATCTCCTCGGGAACTCCTACACATTGCGTGGGCGGCCGGTGAGCAGACCTAGCCACCTCCTTCAACAAGGTAGGTGCTTACCAGTCCAACCCGGCGCACGCCGCTCAGTTGCTGACGTCTATTAAGCTTCGGCTGATGTATATGACGCAGAACGCCCATACTATGCCCATGTGATGGTTAGTGCTATCAGGCCAGAGGCCCCTCGGATCAAATATCCAAATCATAGTGGATTAGGAACATGCGGTAACGAGCAGAGACTCACGATCGATGTGACCCCGTCGCCCCATCTCGAGTACTTGCGACAAGGGCTAAGAATGCCCGGCCACGCCTCGTAAGTATCTCGTGTGCACCTTCCAGGTCAACCCGACTCCACATCACTCGCTTTTAAGCTCGCACGGGTACCCCTCAGGGTCGACCCATCTTTAGTAACATGGTTCAGTGTAAAGTCATAGTAACCATAGTAACTATGTGTCTAACACCAAGGAAAAACCCGAGGAATCACCCCCGGTGAATTCCACTCGATGTTGTCATCAAGGTGAACATATGAGGATCCACCCTCGAGGTTCACGTTTGATGGGTTTCATGACAGAGCCGTAACGGAAGTGGTTAAGGAGGAAATCACCCTCGATGACCTCAACCGATTAGCTATGTTGGGGAACGTAGCAGAATTTAAAAATTTCTACGCATCACCAAGATCAATCTATGGAGTTATCTAGCAACGAGGGAAAGGGGAGTGCATCTACATACCCTTGTAGATCGCGCGCGGAAGCGTTCAAGAGAACGGGGTTGATGGAGTCGTACTCGTCGTGATCCAAATCATCGATGACCGAGCGCCGAACGGACGGCACCTCCGCGTTCAACACACGTATGGTTGGGAAGACGTCTCCTCCTTCTTGATCCAGCAAGGGGGGAGGAGAGGTTGATGGAGATCCAGCAGCACGATGGCGTGGTGTTGGAAGCAACGGCGATCTCGGCAGGGCTTCGCCAAGCTCAGCAAGAGGGAGAGGTGTCACGGGAGGGAGAGGGAGGCGCCAGGGGCTAGGGTGCGTCTGCCCTCCCTCCCCCCCACTATATATAGGGCCCCTAGGGGGGCGCCGGCCCTAGAGATTGAATCTCAAGTGGGGGCGGCGGCCAAGGGGGGTGGCTTGCCCCCCAAGCAAAGTGGGGCGCCCCCCATCCCTAGGGTTTCCAACCCTAGGTGCAGGGGGAGGCCCAAGGGGGGCGCACCAGCCCACCAGGGGCTGGTTCCCTTCCCCACTTCAGCCCATGGGGCCCTCCGGGATAGGTGGCCCCACCCGGTGGACCCCCGGGACCCTTCCGGTGGTCCCGGTACAATACCGGTGACCCCCGGAACTTTCCCGATGGCCGAAACTGGACTTCCCATATATGATTCTTCACCTCCGGTCCATTCCGGAACTCCTCGTGACGTCCAAGATCTCATTCGAGACTCCGAACAACTTTCGGGTTATCGCATACTAATATCTCTACAACCCTAGCGTCACCGAACCTTAAGTGTGTAGACCCTACAGGTTCGGGAGACACACAGACATGACCGAGACGACTCTCCGGTCAATAACCAACAGCGGGATCTGGATACCCATGTTGGCTCCCACATGCTCCTCGATGATCTCATCAGATGAACCACGATGTCGAGGATTCAATTAATCCCGTATACAATTCCCTTTGTCAATCGGTACGTTACTTGCCCGAGACTCGATCGTCGGTATCCCAATACCTCGTTCAATCTCGTTACCGGCAAGTCACTTTACTCGTACTGTAATGCATGATCCCATGATCAACCACTTGGTCACATTGAGCTCATTATGATGATGCATTACCGAGTGGGCCCAGAGATACCTCTCCGTCAAACGGAGTGACAAATCCCAGTCTCGATTCGTGCCAACCCAACAGACACTTTCGGAGATACCCGTAGTGCACCTTTATAGTCACCCAGTTACGTTGTGACGTTTGGCACACCCAAAGCACTCCTACGGTATCCGGGAGTTGCACAATCTCATGGTCTAAGGAAATGATATTTGGCATTCGGAAAAGCTCTAGCAAACGAAATACACGATCTTTGAGCTATGCTTAGGATTGGGTCGTGTCCATCACATCATTCTCCTAATGATGTGATCTCGTTATCAATGACATCTAATGTCCATAGTCAGGAAACCATGACTATCTTTTGATCAACGAGCTAGTCAACTAGAGGCTCACTAGGGACGTGTTGTGGTCTATGTATTCACACATGTATTACGATTTCTGGATAACACAATTATAGCATGAACAATAGACAATTATCATGAACAAGGAAATATAATAATAACAATTTTATTATTGCCTCTAGGGCATATTTCCAACAGTCTCCCACTTGCACTAGAGTCAATAATCTAGTTACATTGTGATGAATCGAACACCCATAGAGTTCTGGTGTTGATCATGTTTTGCTCTAGGGAGAGGTTTAGTCAACGAATCTGCTACATTCAGGTCCGTATGTACTTTACAAATATCTATGTCTCCATTTTAAACACTTTCATGAATGGAGTTGAAGCGACGCTTGATATGCCTGGTCTTCCTGTGAAACCTGGGCTCCTTGGCAAGGGCAATAGCTCCAGTGTTGTCACAGAAGAGAGTCATCGGGCCCGACGCATTGGGAATGACTCCTAGGTCAGTAATGAACTCCTTCACCCAGATTGCTTCTTGTGCTGCCTCCGAGGCTGCCATGTACTCCGCTTCACATGTAGATCCTGCCACAACGCTTTGCTTGCAACTGCACCAGCTGACTGCCCCACCATTCAAAATATACACATATCTGGTTTGTGACTTGGAGTCATCCAGATTTGTGTCGAAGCTAGCATCGACGTAACCCTTTACGACGAGCTCTTCGTCACCTCCATAAACGAGAAACATATCCTTAGTCCTTTTCAGGTACTTCAGGATGTTCTTGACTGCTGTCCAGTGTTCCATGCCGGGATTACTTTGGTACCTTCCCACCAAACCTACGGTAAGGTTTACATCAGGTCTGGTACACAGCATAGCATACATGATAGACCCTACGGCCGAGGCATAGGGGACGACACTCATCTTTTCTCTATCTTCTGCCGTGGTCGGCCATTGAGCCGTGCTCAATCTCGTACCTTGCAACACAGGCAAGAACCCCTTCTTTGACTGATCCATATTGAACTTCTTCAATATCTTGTCAAGGTACGTACTCTGTGAAAGACCAATGAGGCGTCTTGATCTATCTCTATAGATCTTGATGCCTAATATGTAAGCAGCTTCTCCAAGATCCTTCATTGAAAAACACTTGTTCAAGTAGGCCTTTATGCTTTCCAAGAATTCTATATCATTTCCCATCAATAATATGTCATCCACATACAATATGAGAAATGCTACAGAGCTCCCACTCACTTTCTTGTAAATGCAGGCTTCTCCATAAGTCTGCGTAAACCCAAACGCTTTGATCATCTCATCAAAACGAATGTTCCAACTCCGAGATGCTTGCACCAGCCCATAGATCGAGCGTTGGAGCTTGGACACCTTGTCGGCATTCTTAGGATCGACAAAACCTTCCGGCTGCATCATATACAATTCTTCCTTAAGGAAACCATTAAGGAATGCCGTTTTGACGTCCATTTGCCATATCTCATAATCATAGAATGCGCCAATTGCTAACATGATTCGGACGGACTTCAGCTTCGCTACGGGTGAGAAAGTCTCATCATAGTCAACCCCTTGAACTTTTCGATAACCCTTAGCGTCAAGCCGAGCTTTATAGATGGTTACATTACCATCCGCGTCTGTCTTCTTCTTAAAGATCCATTTATTTTCTATGGCTCGCCGATCATCGGGCAAGTCAGTCAAAGTCCATACTTCGTTTTCATACATGGATCCTATCTCGGATTTCATGGCTTCCAGCCATTTGTCGGAATTTGGGCCCGCCATCGCTTCTTCATAGTTCGAAGGTTCACCATTGTCTAACAACACGATTTCCAGGACAGGGTTGCCGTACCACTCTGGTGCGGAACGTGTCCTTGTGGACCTACGAAGTTCAGTAGCAAATTGATCTGAAGTTACATGATCATCATCATTAACTTCCTCTCTAGTCAGTGCAGGCACCTCAGGAACATTTTCTTTAGCTGCGCCACTCTCCGGTTCAAGAGGCAACAGTTCATCAAGTTCTACTTTCCTCCCACTTACTTCTTTCGAGAGAAACTCTTTCTCTAGAAAGGATCTATTCTTGGCAACAAAGATCTTGCCTTCAGATCTGAGGTAGAAGGTATACCCAATAGTTTCTTTAGGGTATCCTATGAATACGCATTTTTCCGACTTGGGTTCGAGCTTTTCAGGTTGAAGTTTCTTGACATAAGCATCGCATCCCCAAACTTTTAGAACGACAGCTTAGGTTTCTTCCCAAACCATAATTCATACGGTGTCGTCTCAACGGATTTCGACGGAGCCCTATTTAAAGTGAATGCGGCAGTCTCTAAAGCATAGCCCCAAAATGACATCGGTAGATCGGTAAGAGACATCATAGATCGCACCATATCCAATAGAGTGCGATTACGACGTTCGAACACACCATTACGCTGAGGTGTTCCAGGCGGCGTGAGTTGTGAAACTATTCCACATTTCCTTAAGTGCGTGCCAAATTCATGACTCAAGTATTCTCCCCCATGATCTGATCCCAAGAACTTGTCACGTTGATTCTCAACCTCACTCTGAAATTCCTTGAACTTTTCAAAGGTCTTAGACTTGTGTTTCATTAAGTAGACATACCCATATCTTCTAAAAGTCATCAGTGAGGGTGAGAACATAATGATAGCCACCGCAAGCCTCAACACTCATTGGACCGCACACATCAGTATGTATGATTTCCAATAAGGTGGTTGCTCGCTCCATTGTTCCTGAGAACGGAGTCTTGGTCATTTTACCATGAGGCATGGTTCGCACGTGTAAAATGATTCGTAATCAAGAGACTCCAAAAGTCCATCTGCATGGAGCTTCTACATGCGTTTGACACCTATGTGACCAAGGGGGCAGTGCCACAAGTATGTGGGACTATCATTATCAACCTTACATCTTTTGGTATTCACACTATGAATATGTGTAACATTACGCTCGAGATTCATTAAGAATAAACCATTCACCAGCGGGGCATGACCATAAAACATATCTCTCATATAAATAGAAACAACCATTATTCTCGGATTTAAATGAGTAGCCATCTCGAATTAAACGAGATCATGATACAATGTTCATGCTCAAAGCTGGCACTAAATAAAAATTATTGAGGTTTAAAACTAATCTCATAGGTAAATGTAGAGGTAGCGTGCCGATGGCGATCACATCGACCTTGGAACCATTCCCGACGCGCATCGTCACCTCGTCCTTCGCCACTCTCCGCTTATTTCGCAGCTCCTGCTTTGAGTTACAAATGTGAGCAACCATGCCGGTATCAAATACCCAGGAGCTACTACGAGTACTGGTAAGGTACACATCAATTACATGTATATCACATATACCTTTAGTGTTGCCGGCCTTCTTGTCCGCTAAGTATTTGGGGCAGTTCCTCTTCCAGTGACCACTTCCCTTGCAATAAAAACACTCAGTCTCGGGCTTGGGTCCATTCTTTGGCTTCTTCCCAGCAGCTTGCTTACCGGGCGTGGCAACCCCCTTGCCGTCCTTCTTGAAGTTCTTCTTACCCTTGCCTTTCTTAAACTTAGTGGTTTTATTCACCATCAACACTTGATGTTCCTTTTTGATCTCCACCTCTGCTGATTTCAGCATTGAATATACTTCAGGATTGGTCTTTTCCATCCCCTGCATATTGAAGTTCAACACAAAGCTCTTGTAGCTCGGTGGAAGCGACTGAAGGATTTTGTCAATGACCGTGTCATCCGGGAGATTAACTCCCAGCTGAGTCAAGCGGTTATGCAACCCAGACATTTTGAGTATGTGCTCACTGACAGAACTATTTTCCTCCATCTTACAACTGAAGAACTTGTCGGGGACTTCATATCTCTCGACCCGAGCATGAGCTTGGAAAACCATTTTCAGCTCTTCGAACATCTCATATGCTCCGTGTTGCTCAAAACGCTGTTGGAGCCTCGGTTCTAAGCTGTAAAGCATGCCGCACTGAACGAGGGAGTAATCATCAGCACGTGACTGCCAAGCGTTCATAACGTCTTGGTTCTCTGGGATGGGTGCGTCACCTAGCGGTGCTTCTAGGACATAATCTTTCTTGGCAGCTATGAGGATGATCCTCAGGTTCCGGACCCAGTCCTTATACTTGCTGCCATCATCTTTCATCTTGGTTTTCTCTAGGAACGCATTGAAGTTGAGGGCAACATTAGCGTGGGCCATTTGATCTACAAGACATATTGTAAAGATTTTAGACTAAGTTCATGATAATCAAATTATTCAATGAAATCCCACTCAGATAGACATCCCTCTAGTCATCTAAGTGAAACATGATCCGAGTCAACTAGGCCGTGTCCGATCATCACGTGAGACGGACTAGTCAACATCGGTGAACATCTTCATGTTGATCGTATCTTCTATACGACTCATGCTTGACCTTTCGGTCTTCCGTGTTCCGAGGCCATGTATGTACATGCTAGGCTCGTCAAGTCAACCTAAGTGTATTGCGTGTGTAAATTTGGCTTACACCCGTTGTATTCGAACGTTAGAATCTATCACACCCGATCATCACGTGGTGCTTCGAAACAACGAACCTTCGCAACGGTGCACAGTTAGGGGGAACACTTTCTTGAAATTATTACGAGGGATCATCTTATTTAAGCTACCGTCGTTCTAAGCAAATAAGATGTAAAACATGATAAACATCACATGCAATCAAACAGTGACATGATATGGCCAATATCATTTGCTCCTTTTGATCTCCATCTTCGGGGCGCCATGATCATCATCGTCACCGGCATGACACCATGATCTCCATCATCGTGTCTTCATGAAGTTGTATCGTCATCTATTACTTCTACTACTATGGCTAACGGTTTAGCAATAAAGTAAAGTAATTACATGACGTTTATGTTGAGATGCAGGTCATAAATAAATTAAGACAACTCCTATGGCTCCTGCCGGTTTTCATACTCATCGACATGCAACTCGTGATTCCTATTACAAGAACATGATCAATCTCATACATCACATATATCATTCATCACATCCTTTTGGCCATATCACATCACACGGCACATGCTGCAAAAACAAGCTAGACGTTCTCTAATTGTTGTTGCAAGTTTTTACGTGGCTGCTATAGGTTTTTTAGCAAGAACATTTCTTACCTATGCCAAAACCACAACGTGATATGCCAATTTCTATTTACCCTTCGTAAGGACCCATTTCATCGAATCCGATCCGACTAAAGTGGGAGAGACAGACACCCGCTAGCCACCTTATGCAACTAGTGCCTGTCAGTCGGTGGAACCAGTCTCACATAAGCGTACGTGTAAGGTCGGTCCGGGCCGCTTCATCCCACGATGCCGCCGAATCAAGATAAGACTAGGAACGGCAAGTAAATTGACAATATCGATGCCCACAACTACTTTGTGTTCTACTCGTGCATAGAAACTACACATAGACCTAGCTCATGATGCCACTGTTGGGGAACGTAGCAGAATTTAAAAATTTCTACGCATCACCAAGATCAATCTATGGAGTTATCTAGCAACGAGGGAAAGGGGTGTGCATCTACATACCCTTGTAGATCACGCGCGGAAGCGTTCAAGAGAATGGGGTTGATGGAGTCGTACTCGTCGTGATTCAAATCACCGATGACCGAGCGCCGAACGAACGGCACCTCCGCGTTCAACACACGTACGGTTGGGAAAACGTCTCCTCCTTCTTGATCCATCAAGGGGGAAGGAGAGGTTGATGGAGATCTAGCAGCACGATGGCGTGGTGGTGGAAGCAACGGCGATCTCAGCAGGGCTTCGCCAAGCTCGGCGAGAGGGAGAGGTGTCACAGGAGGGAGAGGGAGGCGCCAGGGGCTAGGGTGCGGCTGCCCTCCCTCCCCCCCACTATATATAGGGCCCCTAGGGGGGCGCCGGCCCTAGAGATTGAATCTCAATGGGGGGGCGGCGGCCAAGGGGGGTGGCTTGCCCCCCAAGCTAAGTGGGGCGCCCCCACCCCTAGGGTTTCCAACCCTAGGCGCAGGGGGAGGCCCAAGTGGGGCGCACCAGCCCACCAGGGGCTGGTTCCCTTCCCCACTTCAGCCCATGGGGCCCTCCGGGATAGGTGGCCCCACCTGGTGGACCCCCGGGACCCTTCTGGTGGTCCCGGTACAATACTGGTGACCCCCGAAACTTTCTCGATGGCCGAAACTGGACTTCCTATATATAATTCTTCACCTCCGGACCATTCCGGAACTCCTCGTGACGTCCGGGATCTCATCCGGAACTCCTAACAACTTTCGGGTTACCGCATACTAATATCTCTACAACCCTAGCGTCACCGAACCTTAAGTGTGTAGACCCTACGGGTTCGGGAGACACGCAGACATGACCGAGATGACTCTCCGGTCAATAACCAACAGCAGGATCTGGATACCCATGTTGGCTCCCACATGCTCCTCGATGATCTCATCGGATGAACCACGATGTCGAGGATTCAATCAATCCCGTATACAATTCCCTTTGTCAATCGGTACGTTACTCGCCTGAGACTCGATCGTCGGTATCCCAATACCTCGTTCAATCTCGTTACGGGCAAGTCACTTTACTCGTACCGTAATGCATGATCCCGTGATCAACCACTTGGTCACATTGAGCTCATTATGATGATGCATTACCGAGTGGGCCCAGAGATACCTCTCCGTCATACGGAGTGACAAATCCCAGTCTCGATTCGTGCCAACCCAACAGACACTTTCGGAGATACCCGTAGTGCACCTTTATAGTCACCCAGTTACGTTGTGACGTTTGGCCCACCCAAAGCAGTCCTACGGTATCCGGGAGTTGCACAATCTCATGGTCTAAGGAAATGATACTTGACATTCGGAAAAGCTCTAGCAAACGAACTACACGATCTTTGAGCTATGCTTAGGACTGGGTCTTGTCAGTCACATCATTCTCCTAATGATGTGATCCCGTTATCAATGACATCTAATGTCCATAGTCAGCAAACCATGATTATCTTTTGATCAACGTGCTAGTCAACTACAGGCTCACTAGGGACGTGTTGTGGTCTATGTATTCACACATGTATTACGATTTCCCGATAACACAATTATAGCATGAACAATAGACAATTATCATGAACAAGGAAATATAATAATAACCATTTTATTATTGCCTCTAGGGCATATTTCCAACAAGCTACACTACAGAGGTCTCATCGGGAGTGATGTAAGAGGTTCCACCCTTGGCACTCGATGGTAACTCTGCAGAGTCGTACAACTAGGGGGGTGATGTGCGGTGTTGGGGCCTGGACGTCGATCACGTTGATCGAGTCATCGAACATAAAGCGGGGCAACTAGGACTAGGTGGGGGTCAGTGATGGATTACTAACCATCCTATACTAAGCAGTTTTAGGATAAGCAGGTAAGGTATGAAAGCAGGTAACAACAACAGGCTATGCATCAGAGTAGGATTATACAGAAAGCAGTAGCAGTTCTAATGCAAGCATCAGAGGGAAAGAAATGGGCGATATCGGAATGCTCAAGGGGGTTTGCTTGCCTGGTTGCTCTGGCAAGTAGGGGTCATCGTCGACGTAGTCGATCACAGGGGCAACACCAGTCTCGGGGTCTACCGGAGAGAAGAGGGGGAAGAAACAGTAAATACAGAGCAAACAATGCATCACAAGGCATAACATGACGATGGGCAGAGCTAGGGTTGCCCTAACGTAGTACTAAACGTTGCAGACGGAGGGGATAAACATCCGAGGATGAATTACCGGTGTTAGGAGGATTCCGGACAGATGAAAGAGGGGGGACGGTTCCATGTTCAGCATGCTAGGGGCATGTGACAGATGAACGGACCGCGTATTCAGATTCGTCTCGTCGTTCTGAACAACTTTCATGTAGAAAACATTTTCATCCGAGTTACGGTTTAATTTCTAAGAATTTTAAAATATTTAAACAAATTCTGGAATTTCTGCATTTAATTTAATTCAAAAAAACGGACAAATTGCTATGGGTACACAGGAGTGTACCAGCAATGTGTGCATGTGTATGACATGTGGGGCCAGGGGTTGGGTTGACGCAGTCAATATTTTGAGTAGTCCAAAGTGAACAGTGTATGTGGGTCCCAATTGTCATGGACTCGTTTTAATTAGCAGGTTCCTGACTAAATTTAGTTAGCTTAATTAGGGGGGGTTTTGGGCCGAACTAATTAGGGCCTCCTTAATTAACAGGGGGGTCGGGCCCATGTGCCAGTGGCCCAAATCGGCCTCTGGTGAGGCTGTGCCCACACGTACATACTCGTAGAGTACGGCGCCGGCGACCAAGGTACTGGCTGGGGGAAGGCTCGACAGAGGGGGCGCAAGCAGGCCCGGGCGGAGGTGGGCGCCGCCGGCTGAGGCAGGCGTAGCCGCGAGCGGTGGGGCGCGTAGGGGGGCAGCGGAGCATGCGTGCGAGTCGTGACAGTGAGCGAAGCATGCGCTGGCAGAGGCAGCCCTCGGTGACGCGACACACGGGAAAGCAGGGGGAGGCCAGTGCGCACGCGGTGATGGAGATGGGCGCGTTGACCGCGGCGGATCAGGCATGGCGCGGGCGCGTTCGATCTACAGGGGAGAGGAGAGGAGTGGAGGACGACGGCTCACCCCCATTTGCAGGGGATCGGGGCCGACAAGACTCGACGACGACAATCGAAGGAGAGGCAGGGCGGTCCAGCGAGGGAAGCTCCGGGCGGCAGCGATCCGGTGATGAGGTCCTCGGGCGGCGACGCGTGACGGAGCCGGGAGTGGCGCGCCATCCAGATCAGGTTGCGCGAGGAGTCGGGGAATGGGCTGTGGGGACGAGGCAGGCCGGCGGGGTCTGGCAACGGTGTCGTTGCGGTTCGATCCAGAATCGGGATCGGGCAAGGGAGAGGGAGCGAATTGGATCGAGAGGTGGGGGACAAGTGGGGATCGGGATGGGGTTAGGTCACGAGGAGGGGAGTTAGGGGGAAAGTGGGCCGGCCTGGCCGACCGGCTGGATGGCCAGGTGGGCCACGAGGCCCACTAGGGGGTTGGCCTTTCCCCCTTTTTATTGTAGCCTTTTTCCCTTTTTATTTTTCCGCATGTGCTTTCTTTTTAATTGTAAAACGGAATGAGCTTTGCTAGAGATGAGACTTGTCACATAAATCAAGCACCTTATTTCTAGGAGACACAAAAAGTATGAGGCCAAAAGAAGTTGCCTAACCATTTTTAGAAATTGAAAAGGCCAATTTTAAATGCTGTTGGACCACAAATTAATTCCCAGGGGCACTTTCGGAATCCAAAAGATGTTGGTTCCAACATGACAAATATCCTGGGATTATTTGCAGCACTTTGCACATTTTAGTTTTCATGTTTGTCAAATTTGAATTTTTACTTTAAATTTGAGTTTGAATATGAACAGTGATTTGGATCAAGTGAAGATTAGCAACAGTAACCTGATGACATGGCACCATTAACAGGTGATTACTGTAGCATGACACTGGGGGTGTTACAAATCTCCTCCACTACAAGAAATCTCGTCCCGAGATTTATGTGGTGAAGTAAAGAGTAACTTCGGGAGAACTGGCCCTTAAAGGGTTGATTATCTTGTGAACAATTCAGGGAATGAGGCAGAAGTATCTCTCGAGCTGAAACCTAATAAACATCAAGAGCAAAGTATGAAGGTACAATAAGAAGTTACAAATGAATGGACAAACTATCGATACCTGAATAGAGTGTGAGAAGGGGGTTCAGAGCATCGGGAATAGATCATCTCTCGGACAGTGGCTCGTGACAACACACAAAGCCAATTTGTGGAATAACTTTGAAAGCATGGATGTACATGAGAGTCAAGGTTCGATCCTGTGGAACTGTGGGTTATGGGCCCACCATGTGGGTTAAAAGAAGGAAAGGCGCTATTCATTTTGAACGGTCATGATAGCAAGGCATGTCAGAGGGTAGCCTGCCAGTTATGTCGGCAACAATCATCGGTACCAAGGGCGAGGGACGAAAAGAACCATTCTCCTGCTCGTTGAACGAGGCGGACCAATAGGCAAAGTTCTCGTCCATCAGTGGCTACCAGAAAGTCATCCACAATAGTAATAGGGTCTTACTGACAGTTTGTACAATGAGGTGTTTACATAAGCAGGGAAATATTTCTGCTTATATCATATAGATCACCAGAAAGGTCAAACAGACCAATGGAAAGGAAAATGTGATCATCAGGTTAAGCAGAACAATGGAAAGGAAAAATGTGTTTAAACACATATTACAGGGGTATATCCTTCCCAAGGACAAGCAGAGCATGATATCCATGACAGGATAGAAGTATAGAACCATTTAGGTAAGGGGGAAGAAAATTCCTGACATTACCCATACAACGGTGTTTGGATAATTGATAAAGAAAATTTAGTATCGTGCTTCAAATGTTCTCATTGGAGATCGGATCACCACAGACATGCTTCGAGATAGCATTGACATGGTTTCAAGCAAAGGTCAGACTTTGGATACACCAAGGATCCATCGGAAATAACTTAGAAAATAACTCATACAATTTTAGTAGGGAAAAGATAAGAGTGTGGCTGACGGGCTCACCCACAATCCATCGACATGCCAAAAAGGATGTATTTCCAAAATTATATGAACAAGTTTGTGTTTGGGGGGGGGGTCAAGAATGTTTTCGATGATAACACAAATCATCGAGGGGCAATGATGGTATTTCTCATCATGAATTTGATGGATATTCTGGAAGAGCTCAAAATGTTGATAATTTTGTCGAGAGGTTTCATGAAGATGTAATCGATCGGCGATGACATCAAGTCAAAGGAATTTTGAAGCAAAAAGGTTATAGGAACCAAGGGTACGACACAAACTCAAAAATAAGCTTGATATTCAAGGCGAAATGATAAGATGAGGAAGATCGACGTAAGCTTAGATCATCGTCAGAAGTTGCTCCGGGCATAAGGACCAGGTAACCCAGTTAAAAAGTTGACATGATAAAAATATAGCCGAATAGGCTAGGAATGATGTGATGGGGTATAAAGCTTCCCAGTATCAAGTACTAGATTTAATGCTAGAAGGTAAATCAGAGTAGAGGTTGGACAGGAGAAATGATTTGCAGAGGATAAGTAATTTTAACTTACCCAGTAAATGGGATCCAGAAGGAAATATGGTCGGGACCATAACTGCAAGGGATCCAATTTACAATACCGGAAGAATATTCAAATGATTAAATATCCTTGCAAGAAGCTTTCATGATAAGTCACACACCGTGTCCGTGGGCATGAACACAAGGTTCAGGGTCGACTCCCACTTCTACAATGCATAACCTTTCATTTTACTTCTCGTTCTTGATGAAGCTATAGTATTGAAATATTATCTAGCGAAAAGCCAGTAGAGTATAACCCGCCTAACTTTCGAGTTCACACAGATTAGGGAAGGCATAGGTTCAACCCATCAGGGCATCTTAGGAACATATATCATAAATTTCAAGAATAAACAACACAAGCTCGGTAGTAGAGCATGCTTGAGAAAGCGGAGGATACAATTTACCAAAGGCATTATATATCCTAGGAAAGGCTCAAGGTTATTGAATATGAAGGACATTGTCTGATAAAATCCAACAAAGGATCTGGTAGTCCACAATGGATCTGATGTGAGTATCGGCCCACAACCAGAGGAAGAAACAATGCCAAGACATTGGATTATAGAAACAACTGAATAACTTAGGACTCAATTGCAAAAGAATTATGCTTTACAAAGCGAAGGTTCAGAAGCAGACGCTCTGATCAAGGATGGATAAGTTCAATAGACTTAGGGGCACAATGGACGACAATTTAATTGGCGAGAACCAACTCATGTTTAAAATGACGTCTGAGCCGGAAGGATGAATTCTAGGATCTATTTGAGGATTGCGAGCATTCGCAACAAATCGAATCAACGGACTCAAAATGATAGTGGCAAGGGATGCCAATAAGATTATGAGACATATGGGATTAACCATAATGCAAGCAAACAAGAATTTCAAGAGCAATAGGCTGCTTAGGATTTCCAGAAGATCGAATGGTATTTTCGAAGACTTTTGTGAAACATGTGAACAACTGGGAATGAGCGGATACTCGATAATTGCGAGGAATTATCCGTAGGGGTATCATGTGGCAAAGAACTGTAAGGTAGTAGCCACATGGTATTCTCGATACAATAGACAGAATTTTTGGGGTATCGGGTAAGAACAAGATCACTAGGGAATGATCGTATGAATGGCACGTGTACGTGGTTATCCATAGAAGTTAATTGATGGAAGTGAATTGCAAAAGTGATGGGCACAAGCCCTCGAGAGAACATCGAAGAGTATCTTCGGAATCTTCTGAAGCAGCAAGCGATCATCTGGACTGAAGGGGCTCTCTGGGAGAAAGTGGGTACGAGAGCCTAATGTTAGAGTTGGTAAAATGTT
Organism: Triticum urartu; assembly: GCF_003073215.2. Lineage (NCBI taxonomy): Eukaryota > Viridiplantae > Streptophyta > Magnoliopsida > Poales > Poaceae > Triticum > Triticum urartu. The sequence goes on from NC_053022.1 coordinate 195,336,593, forward strand.
TAACCCGAATAGACGAGAGATCAGAGTCCCAGAGTATAGATGGGGAATAAAAGACTCTAATACCACCCAATGGCGACGTGGGCCAGTAAGCCACACAACCAAGTTAGTAAAACAGTTTTGGATGACTAGACCCAACTTCGGCCAAGGAGTTGGAAAGGGGGCTACCTATAGGCAGTTGGCTCTGATACCAACTTGTGACGCCCTCGATTCAATCGTACACTAATCATACACGCAAATGTGTACGATCTAATGTTAGAGTTGGTAAAATGTTTAACCCGAATAGACGAGAGATCAGAGTCCCAGAGTATAGATGGGGAATAAAAGACTCTAATACCACCCAATGGCGACGTGGGCCAGTAAGCCACACAACCAAGTTAGTAAAACAGTTTTGGATGACTAGACCCAACTTCGGCCAGAGTTGGAAAGGGGGCTACCTATAGGCAGTTGGCTCTGATACCAACTTGTGACGCCCTCGATTCAATCGTACACTAATCATACACGCAAATGTGTACGATCAAGATCAAGGACTCGCGGGAAGATATCACAACACAACTCTAGACACGAATTAAAATAATACAAGCTTTATATTACAAGCCAGGGGCCTCGAGGGCTCGAATACATAAGCTCGAATACACAAGAGTCAGCGGAAGCAACAATATCTGAGTACAGACAAAAGTTAGACAAGTTTTGCCTTAAGAAGGCTAGCACAAAAGCAACATTGATCGAAAAGGCAAGGCCTCCTGCCTGGGAGCCTCCTAACTACTCCAAGTCGTCAGCGGTCTTCACATAGTAGTAGGCATCCTCTGGGTAGTAGTAGTCATCAGTGGCGTCGTCTGGCTCCTAGGATCCATCATCTGATCACAACAATCGGGTATGGGGGAAAAAGAATTAGCTAAGCAACCGTGAGTACTCACCCAAAGTACTCGCAAGACTTACATCAGATCTAAACTAAGTATGCATCTGTATCAAAGGAAAGGGTTGTATTTGTGGACTAAACTGCAGAATGTCAGAAGGAAAGGGGAAAGCCTAGCCTATCAAAGACTAGCATCTTCTGGAAACCACCATCTTGCAGCAACAGTAGGGAGTAGAATAGCATAAAGTAAAGTAGCAGTAATGTTATCAACCTCGGCCAGAGATCCTTTCTCGACTCCCTGCGAGAAAGCAACCCCAGAGCCATACTATCCAAGTGTCAACACATTCCAAATCTCATCACCATCCAGTTCTCATCACAAGTATCCAGTTCTAGTTGTATCGATCGGGATACAACTCCAGGTGTCCTTTACCGTAGGACAGGCTATCAATATATGTTTTCTTCCCTGCAGGGGTGCACCAACTTACCCATCACGCTCGATTAACTCCGGCCGGACACATTTTCCTGGGTCATGCCTGGCCTCGGCCAAACAATACGCCGCAACCCGACCTAGGCTTAATAGAGAGGTCAGCACGCCGGACTAAACCTATGCCCCCAGGGGTCATGGGCCATCTCCCCGGAAACTCCTGCACGTTGCGTGGGCGGCCGGTGAGCAGACCTAGCTACCTCCTTCAACAAGGTAGGTGCTTACCAGTCCAACCTGGCGTGCGCCGCTCAGTTGCTGACGTCTATTAAGCTTCGGTTGATGTATACGACACAGAACGCCCATACTATGCCCACGTGATGGTTATTGCTATCAGGCCAGAGGCCCCTCGGATCAAATATCCAAATCGTAGTGGATTAGGAACGCGTGGTAACGAGCAGAGACTCACGATCGATGTGACCCCGTCGCCCCGTCTCAAGTACTTGCGACAAGGGCTAAGAATGCCCGGCCACGCCTCGTAAGTATCTCGCGGGCACCTTCCAGGTCAACCCGACTCCACATCACTCGCTTTTAAGCTCGCGCGGGTACCCCTCAGGGTCGACCCATCTTTAGTAACATGGTTCAGTGTAAAGTCATAGTAACCATAGTAACTGTGTGTCTAACACCAAGGGAAAACCCGAGGAATCACCCCCGGTGAATTCCACTCGATGTTGTCATCAAGGTGAACGTAAGAGGATCCATCCTCAAGGTTCACGTTTGATGGGTTGCACGACAGAGCCGTAACGGAAGTGGTTAAGGAAGAAATCACCCTCAATGACCTCGACCGATTAGCTACACTACAGAGGTCTCATCAGGAGTGATGTAAGAGGTTCCACCCTCGGCACTCGATGGTAACTCTGCAGAGTCGTACAACTAGGGGGGTGATGTGCGGTGTCGGGGCCTGGGCGTCGATCACGTTGATCGAGTCATCGAACATAAAGCGGGGAAACTAGGACAAGGTGGGGGTCACTGATGGATCACTAACCATCCTATACTAAGCAGTTTTAGGATAAGCAGGTAAGGTAAGAAAGCAGGTAACAACAATAGGCTATGCATCAGAGTAGGATTATACAGAAAGCAGTAGCAGTTCTAATGCAAGCATGAGAGGGAAAGAAGTGGGCGATGTCGGAATGCTCAAGGGGGGTTTGCTTGCCTGGTTGCTCTGGCAAGGAGGGGTCGTCGTTGACGCAGTGGATCACAGGGGCAACACCAGTCTCGGGGTCTACTAGAGAGAAGAGGGGGAAGAAACAGTAAATATAGAGCAAACAATGCATCACAAGGCATAACATGACGACGGGCAGAGCTAGGGTTGCCCTAACGTAGTACAACACGTTGCAGACGGAGGGGATAAACATCCGAGGATGAATTCCCGGCGTTAGGAGGATTCTGGACAGATGAAAGAGCGGGGACGGTTCCATGTTCAGCATGCTAGGGGCATGTGACAGATGAACGGACCGCGTATTCGGATTCGTCTCATCATTTTGAGAAACTTTCATGTAGAAAACATTTTCATCCGAGTTACGGTTTAATTTCTAAGAATTTTAAAAGATTTAAACAAATTCTAGAATTTTTGTATTTAATTTAATTCCAAAAAACGGACAAATTGCTATGGGTACACAAGAGTGTACCAGCAATGTGTGCATGTGTATGACATGTGGGGCCAGGGGTTGGGTTGACGCAGTCAATATTTTGACTAGTCCAAAGTGAATAGTGTATGTGGGTCCCAATTGTCATGGACTCATTTTAATTAGCAGGTTCCTGACTAAATTTAGTTAGCTTAATTACGGGGGGTTTTGGGCTGAACTAATTAGGGCCTCCTTAATTAACAGGGGGGTCGAGCCCATGTGCCAGTGACCCAAATCGGCCTCTGGTGAGGCAGTGCCCGCACATACATACTCGTAGAGTACGGCGCCGACGACCATGGTACTGGCCGGGGGAAGGCTCGGCACACGGGGCGCGAGCAGGCCCGTGCGGAGGTGGGCGCCGCCAGCTGAGCCGAGCGTAGCCACGAGCGGTGGGGCGCATAGGGGGGGGCAGCGGAGCATGCGTGCGCGTCACGACAGCGAGCAAGGCGTGCGCTGGCAGAGGCGGCCCTCGGCGACGCGACACACGGGAAAGCAGGGGGAGGCTGGTGCGCGCGCGGTGATGAAGATAGGCGCATTGACCGTGGAGGATCAGGCATGGCGCGGGCGCGTTCGATCTATAGGGGAGAGGAGAGGAGTGGAGGACGGCGGCTCACCACCGTTTGCAGGGGATCGGGGCCGACAAAACTCGACGACGACAATCGAAGGAGAGGCAGGGCGGTCCGGCGAAGGCAACTCCGGGTAGCGGCGATCCGGTGATGAGGTCCTCGGGCGGCGCCGCGTGACGGAGCCGGGAGCGGCGCGCTGTCCAGATCGGGTTGGGCGAGGAGTCGGGGAAGGGGCTGTGGGGACGAGGCAGGCCGGGGGGGTCGGGCGACGGCATTGTTGCAGTTCGATCTAGAATCGGGATCGGGCAAGGGAGAGGGAGCGAAGTGGATCAAGAGGTGGGGGGACAAGTGGGGATCGGGAGGGGGTTAGGTCACGAGGAGGGGAGTTAAGGGGAAAGTGGGCCGGCCTGGCCGACCGGCTGGATGGCCAGCTTGGCCACGAGGCCCACTAGGGGATCGGCCTTTCCCCCTTTTTATTGTAGCCTTTTTCCCTTTTTATTTTTCCGCATGTGCTTTCATTTTAATTGTAAAACCGAATGAGATTTGCTAGAGATGAGACTTGTCACATAAATCAAGCACCTTATTTCTAGGAGACACAAAAAGTATGAGGCTAAAAGAAGTTGCCTAACCATTTTTAGAAATTGAAAAGGCCAATTTTAAATGCTGTTGGACCACAAATTAATTCCCAGGGGCACTTTCAGAATCCAAAAGAGGTTGGTTCCAACATGACAAATATCCTGGTATTATTTGCCACACTTTGCACATTTTAGTTTTCATGTTTGTCAAACTTGAACTTTTACTATAAATTTGAGTTTCAATATGAACAGTGATTTGGATCAAGTGAAGATTAGCAACAGTAACCTGATGACATGGCACCATTTGTTGGGGAATGTAGCAGAATTTTAAAATTTTGTACGCATCACCAAGATCAATCTATGGAGTCATCTAGCAACGAGGGAGAGAGGAGTGCATCTACATACCCTTGTAGATCGCGCGCGGAAGCGTTCAAGAGAACAGGGTTGATGGAGTCGTACTCGACGTGATCCAAATCACCGATGACCTAGTGCCAAATGGAAGGCACCTCCGCGTTCAACACACGTACGGTTGGGAAGACGTCTCCTCCAACTTCATCCAGCAAGGGGGAAGGAGAGGTTGATGAAGATCTAGCAGCACGACGGCGTGGTGGTGGATGCAGCAGGATCCCGGCAGGGCTTCGCCAAGCGCAAGCGGGGAGGAGAGGTGTTACGGAGGGAGAGGGAGGCGCCAAGAGCAAGGGGTGCGGCTGCCCTTCCTCCCGCCTCTTTATATAGGGGCCTTGGGGGGCGGCCCTAGGAGATGAAACTCCAAGGGGGCGGCGGCCAAGGGGTGGCTACCCCCCCAAGCTAAGTGGGGGGCGCCCCCACCCCTAGGGTTTCCCAACCCTAGGCGCAGGGGAGGCCCAAGGGGGGGCGCACCAGCCCAGTAGGGGCTGGTTCCCCTCCCAATTAAGCCCATGGGGCCCTCCGGGATAGGTGGCCCCACCCGGTGGACCCCCGGGACCCTTCCGGTGGTCCCGGTACAATACCGGCGACCCCCCAAAACCTTCCCGATGGCCGAAATTGGACTTCCTATATATAAATCTTTACCTCCGGAACTCCTCGTGACGTCCGGGATCTCATCCGGGACTCCAAACAACTTTCAGGTTACTGCATACTAATATCTCTACAACCCTAGCATCACCGAACCTTAAGTGTGTAGACCCTACGGGTTCGGGAGACATGCAGACATGACCGAGACGCCTCTCCGGTCAATAACCAACAGCGGGATCTGGATACCCATGTTGGCTCCCACATGCTCCACGATGATCTCATCGGATGAACCACGATGTCGAGGATTCAATCAATCCGTATACAATTCCCTTTGTCAATCGGTACGTTACTTGCCCGAGACTCGATCGTCAGTATCCCAATACCTCGTTCAATCTCGTTACCGGCAAGTCACTTTACTCGTGCCGTAATGCATGATCCCGTGATCAACCACTTGGTCACATTGAGGTCATTATGATGATGCATTACCGAGTGGGCCCAGAGATACCTCTCCATCGTACGGAGTGACAAATCCCAGTCTCGATTCGTGCCAACCCAACAGACACTTTCGGAGATAACTATAGTGTACCTTTATAGTCACCCAGTTACGTTGTGACGTTTGTCACACCCAAGGCACTCCTACGGTATCCGGGAGTTGCAGAATCTCATGGTCTAAGGAAATGATACTTGACATTCGGAAAAGCTACAGCAAACGAACTAGACAATCCTTGAGCTATGCTTAGGATTGGGTCTTGTGCATCACATCATTCTCCTAATGATGTGATCCTGTTATCAATGACATCCAATGTCCATAGTCAGGAAACCATGACTATCTTTTGATCAATGAGCTAGTCAACTAGAGGCTCACTAGGGACGTGTTGTGGTCTATGTATTCACACATGTATTACGATTTCTGGATAACACAATTATAGCATGAACAATAGAAAATTATCATGAACAAAGAAATATAATAATAACCATTTTATTATTGCCTCTAGGGCATATTTCCAACACCATTAACTGGTGATTACTATAGCATGACACTGGGGGTGTTACACCGGGAGATGCTCCCTGTTTTTCTAAAAACAATTATTTTATATGTTATTATATAAAGCTTGGTAAGACTATAAATTTAAGGACGAATGTAATAATATCACTTATTATTTAAATATATTTATAACAAAATGCTCGGCCCCTTTTTATTTTTTGATAACATTGCTGGCCCAACCCAACATTATAATTAGAATCAGCCCAGCAAAATCGTGTATTTCAAGAAAGGGCAAATGGGCTGTAATATTTTAGGAAATAAAATAAACGGGCCGCATGGACGCTACATTATTTGTTCACCCACCACAGCTAATGGCTGTAATTCAAAAAAATATCAAATTGACTGTAAATTCTACCGCGCAAAAAAAAGACTGTAAATTCTGAAAAAATGGGTTGAATACGTGCCACATTTTTGGAGGCTGAAATGTGGGCCAATAGGTCGAAGCCAATGCAAGTCGTTGTCAATTTAGTCAAGAAATGATTCTGACATGTTAGCCGTTGGATTTACATCCAACGACCGACATCCATCTTCAATCTCTCGTCTTCTTCCTCCAGCGCCGCCGGGACCACCTCCCGCCTCCTGATGCTAGCAGCTCTGCTTAGCACGCTTCGCTATGAAGCGCTACTCCACCGTTGGCTAGGCCATCCCTCCACCCCTCCACACCTCCTGTCCTTCTCCACCGACTGCCGAACCACACCGCACTAGAACTAGTTAACCCTCGTACACCTCTCTGTCTGCGACTCTACTCCCGCGTCTTCCCATCTCCGGCTCGTTGCTGTCCGGGGCCTCGCCGTCGTCCACCACCTTGGATGCGCTCGGCGCGGCTTGGTCAACGTGGTCAACGAACGACACCATCGGAAGTAGACTGTGCGTGGAGAGGCTGACAGCTAGGTCCACGGCCGCACACAAGGAAATGCCTCCTTATTACGCGCAAAATAATGATTCCTCCACCTGATATCTAGGACCCAGCGGAAGGGCCTCTGTATTTCGCGAAATAAAGTGCCCCCCGCTGACATGTCGGACCCACCAGCTATCTTCGCACGCAAGGAAGTGCCTCCTTATTACGCACAAAAAAATGAATATTCCCCCTGCTAGCTGGAACCCAGCATAGTGGGAGGCTGACTTGTGGGCCTACCAAGTTGACGGGGATGGAGGGCTTTGTCAACTTACTCAATATGAACGATTCTAGCTCCTGTTACCGTACGATATTCATCCAATGGCCGTAGTGCTTCTTCAACCTCTAGTCTTCTTGCTCCAGCCGCCCAAACCAGCGCCGGTCGTGCCGCGTGCTCCTACCTCCCGTGGCCGGCTGTGATGCCATGGAGGCCTCACCGCCCCCTACTACTCCCACCGCTGGCCAGGCCATCCCTCTACTCACCCACACCCCCTGTAATTCTGCAGCGACATCAGCCTCACACCGCAGCCGAACCAGTGAACCCTCATACTCCTCTTCGCGTGGGCATCCAGTGCTGCGTCTTCCCCGGCTCCGAGTCGTCCCCTTCCTAGTCCTCGCCGTCGTCCACCGCCCTGGTGCTCTCGGCGCGACGTGGTCAACGACCACGTCCATCGGAAGAGTACTGTATGTGGAGAGGCTGACAGCTGGGTCCACCGCAGCCGCAAGGAAGTGCCTCCTTATTACGTGGAAAATAATTATTCCTCCACCTGACAGCAGGGACCCACCGGACGGGCCACCAGTATTTTGCGAAAAAATTGTTTCCTCTAACTGCTGGGACCCACTGGACGGGCCACCGTATTTCGTGAAAAATATGTTCGCCCCGCTGTCAGCTGGGACCCACCGGAAGTGCCTCCTTATTACGCACAAAAAAATGAATACTCCCCCGGCTAGCTGGGACCCACCTTGCTAGGAGACTGACTTGTGGGCCTACTAAGTTGACGGGGACGAAGGGCTTTGTCAACTTAGTCAATATGAACGATTCTAGCTCCAGTGACCGTAAGATGTCCATTCAACGGCCGTAGTGCTTCTTCAACCTCTGGTCTTCTTGATCCAGCCGCCCAAAGCAGCGCCGGTCGTGTCGCATGCTCCTGCCTCCCGTGGCCGGCTGTGCTGCCGTAGAGGCCTCACCGCCCCCTACTATTCCCACCGCTGGCCAGGCCCTGCGGCGACGGCAGCCTCACACCGCAGCCGAACCAGTGAACCCTCGTAGTCCTCTCCGCGCGGGCTTCCACTGCCGTGTCGTCCCTTCCTAGGCCTCGCCATCGTCCACCGCCGTGGTGCTCTCCGCGCGGCGTGGTCAATGTGGTCAAGGAACGACTTCCATCGGAAGAGTACTGTACATGGAGAGGCTGACAGCTGGGTCCACAGCCACAGCCCAGTTTTTTTGTGATTTGCCTGTCAGATTTCGGGTTCCGGCAGACCCTTGAGGTTCGAACACTGGGGTGCGCGCGAAGATCTCACCCCTACCGATCTGAGTCTGATCCTCTCATGCGAACTAAGATGAAAATGATGAACAACACAAGAGACACGGGGTTTATACTAGTTCGGGCCACCGTTGTGGTGTAATACCCTACTCCAGTGTGTGGTGTGGTGCATTGCCTCTGGGGCTGATGATGAACAGTACAAGGGAAGAACAGCCTCGCGAGGGGTGTTCTTGAGCTTGTGCGGTGTGTTCTACTTAGTCTCTACTGGGTTCTCCCTTTCTTTCTCTCTTTTCTCCTTTGTGGAGACTGGCTCTATTTATAGAGGCCCTGGGCCTCTCCCCAAATAATGAGCGGGAAGGGCGCCAACACTTGGCCATTTTGAAGTGGAACATATGGTACAAGTTATCCTAACCAAAGGTGGTCTTTGGCTGCCAAAAGCACTGGTGATGACGCCGTCTTGGGCTCCATGGTGACCTCCGTCCGGCCGTCCGGCTGGTCTTGGTCTCGTTGCACCGGTATGGAAACCTTTGCCTGATACCTTGGCCTGTGCTTGCTCCCTTTGCACCAAAGGGGAAACAAGGACTCTGCACAGGCCGGCGCCCGCCTGGCGCCCGCCTGGTCTCGATGGTCATGGCTTGCTTCATGGGATCCTCATGAAGTACCCCTGCATTGATCTCTCCGCCTCCTCGCGAGCCTGCCTGATGAGGCCGCCTCTGAGGAAGCTTCCTGTCGTCCGCCCCACGAGGCTTGGCCCCTCGCGAGGGTCTTGAGCTTGGGCTGATGAAGATGGGCCACGCTGGGCCCCTGCCTGAGCCACGCCGCAGGCCGCAGGCAGGCAAGTCTGGGGACCCCCGTTCCCAGAACACCGAAAGTAGCCTCCGGGCCCAAGGCGCGCGCGGGCTTGGCTTAGCAGAGAAGCGAAGGGGCAAGCGCGAAGTGCCGCGGGCCCTAACAGCCTGTGGCCTTGGGCGCCGCGTGGCGGTTGATTGGACGTGGGCGTCTGCACTTCCCACGACGCCTTGCTACGCGCCCGGCTAAGCGGACCCGTAGTTGCACACAGTTGTTCCTCCTTCGGCTGCCCGCTCGCCTCCTACTTTTCCTTCTTCTCCTTGCTCCAACCTCCGCCGTCAATCCGGCTCGAGCTCTTCCCCTTCCCCAATGCCATGGTGCCGATGAAGAAGGGAAGGGGGAAGAAGCCCGTGCCTTCGTCCTGCGCACCCCCAGCGGCGGCCCCCGCCGTCGAGCGGTTAATCATACTCAACCCGGAAGCCTCGGACAAGGTCCACTCTGCCCTTGCTTCCATCTTCAACGAGTGCGGCCGGACCACAGTTTGGACCACATCCCGTGCCTTTCTTGCTAGGACCGTCACGGAGGTCCGATTCTTCGTCGATGCCTTATGGGCGGGTCTGATTCCCCCCTTTTCTGCTTTCTTCAATGTTGTGCTCTCCCATTATCAGATCCACATGATGCACCTCAGGCCGGAGTCCATTACCCTTTTTGTTGTCTTTGCTTTCGTGTGCGAGGCGATGATAGGCATCCCTCCTTCTGTTGCCCTGCTGCGCCACTTCTTTTCTCTGCGCCTGAGCGATCCCACTCAGTGCTCGGGGTGTGTAAGTTTCCGCGTCGTGCCTGAGACGGCTGCTTCAGGGATTGACTTTGGCCTTCCGCCCTCTTACGCTAGGTTCAGAGAGCGGTGGCTGTACGTGGACGTCGGGGTGCCCAGCCCCTTGCTCTCGCACCCGACCTTGCCTGTTGTTCCCAACCCAGGCTGGGGTTATGAACCGCTCGCGAGCCCCCGGCTCGCTTTCGTCTGGCGCCGCTTCGATAGTTTGAGGGTGCACAATGTGACAGCGCCCAAGGTGGTGAGGGAGTTCCTTCTGTGTTGCTTTGCTCCTCTCCAGCGCCATTCTCGCCGGATGTGGGACTTTGCGGGGCGTGGAGACCGCATGCGGCTGCAGAAGGAGAATTTGGCGCCCGAAGTGCTGCGGACGGTGCTTCGGGTCTTGACTGGTGATCCTTCCCCTGGCAGCCTACGGAGCGGTGGTGTCCCTCTGTACCTTTGTTCCGGCAGGGCTGATTTCGTGAAGCAGATGCCCAGCTTCGACGAGTGGGGGCTGCGCCCGGCTGGCCTCACAGGGCCACGCGGGAACCCAGTTGTCGTGGTTTTTCCCGCCGCTGCCCACAGCGGTCCCTCCTCAAGCGACAGGGTGGGGAGAGAGCCGATGGGAGCTGAGGTGGCTGATGTCGAGGTGGTGGCGCCGCGTGAAACCTCGGAGGCGACGTCTCCCGAGGCCCGCCCTGGGGCGGCGGTTGATGCAGGGTTTTGGCCTTCGGCTCCTGAGGCCGGGGCTCCCGAGCCCCTAGCCGTTCTTCGCGAGGCGACGCCGGACGGTGCCCCCAAAGCTGACTCCTCCGGCACCGACAATCCTGAGGCTTCTTCTGCGCCCCAAGCCGACCCCCGCCCAGGCGCTTGGGTCGGTTTCGTGTAGACTTTGAGGCCCTTCGCAAGAGGAAGGAGGCCTCAGGCGGCAGCGACCGTCCTTGCCGCTTGTTGAAGCGCAGGAAGTACTTTTCCATGGACGAGTAAGCCTTCTTCTTTCCCTGCTCATCTGCTCTATTATCCTTCTGGCTGATTGTGGCCCTTCAGGTCCCGCCTTGCTGAGTCCGCCGAGTCAACCCAGGAGCCATCCCCCAAGCTTCGCCTTCGTCGCCGGCTCTGGGCTTGCCGAGCTCGAGTGGCACCCCTGCGGCCGGACCAGTTGGTGGAGTGGTCCGTTCCATAGGGCACTTCGAGCCTGCACGCCCGCTGTCCTTTCTTCATGGGTCTTTCTGGGGCACACCTGGCTTGCCCTGCGTTCCTCCTCTGATCATTGATGGTGAATGGCTGAAGCCCGTCTTCGGCTCCTCCTCCATGGGCGGGCCGGCGCCTGGCCGGATTCAAAAAGAGGTTAGTTTGGCGATGCCTAGGGCGCCAGCCCCCAGCCCCGTGCCGAGAGGAGGCCAGCCGCCCCGGGGCCCTCTGCATGCTCTGGTGGAAGAGGGTGATGTAGAAGACGTGCTCAGGCGCGCTCGGGAGCGACGCGCCCTTTGCGAAGAGTTCCTCCAGGGGGCGGCGGATGCGGTGAGCCGGATCGGAGCAGAGCTTGCTAACGAGGATGCGCGCCTCGAGGCCAAAGGTTTGCGCCTTGCTGAGGAGAGGTGCAAACTAAAGGTTGCCGTAGCCCTCGCGCATCATCAACGTGATCTTGACAACGCGAAGGCTGAGGCGTCACTGGCAGCTTCACGGGAGGCCTGCTCCCTGGCCATTGAGGAGGCTCGGGAGGCAGACCGGCAGCGCAAGGATGCGGAGGAGCGCGCACGGGGGCTCCAAGCCTGGAGTGACTCCCTGGAGCAGCAAGTGGAATTGCGCCAGGCGGCCCTTGAGTCGATGGGGGTGGCCTCTGTTGATCGGGTGGAGCTTCTGAAGCGCGAGGAGGTGCTGAAGCTGGAGGCCGCCGAGTGCAACCTTATCCTTGAGCGGTTGGAGACGAGGGAGCGCCTGGTGGCCCAGGCGGAGGATGACGTTGCCGCGCGCGAAGCTCGAGCCCAGGAAGAAGTTGATCGCCGTGTGGCGGAAGCTCTCTCGGCCCTCGAGCATGAACACGGGACGAGGTTGGGGCTGATCAAGGTCGAGGACGAGGGTAGGACCGCAGCCCTTAGGGCCAAACTGACCGAAGCAACGCGGCGTGCGGACTCCTCCGCAGTCGCCCTCAGCATGGCGCGGGCGGAGCTGTCCTCTTCCTGGGCCGAGCAGCTTCTTCTTCAACAGAGGGTCGATGACGCCGAGGCCGTCGCACAGCGAAGTGAGGACGAGCTCCGCCGGCGGCGGGTTCTGGAGCATGTGCATGCCCCCATGCTTCAAACGCTCCGAGAGAGGGCCAACACAGCTTTGGGCTATGTCTGTGAGGCTGCCGCTAGGGAGCCGCACGAGGTCAACTATGCCGGCAACCTCCAATTTTTCACTGATGTGGTGACGCTTCTGGAGAACCGGTCCGAGAGGTCCCGCTGGCTTGTCGAAGAGAGGAGCCGAGCCTTGCTCGGCATGCCTTCTCCCGCGTCTTCAGCTATCTACAGGACAGGGACCCCCACTTCGACTTTGACGCTGCCATCGCACCTGTGCCCATTGTCGTCCGGGGCGACCTGGCGCGGTGGGTGGAGGACAACGTGGACGCCCTCGTCAGGGCCTTTGCGTCTGATGACGACGGCGTGGTCGTGGGCGCCAATGAAGGCGACGTTGTGGATGATCCTGGCGATGATGGGGATGCTGGCGGCGATGGTGACAATGTTGACGATGCCAGTGACGCTTCCGAGGGCGCCCCCGAAGACGTGGTGAGTGATATGTCCGACTGACCGCATCTCTCCGCAGTTTATCCTGCATGAAGAAGACTCGGGCTTGGCCCTGAAGAATATAAGAGCATTTTGGGAGGGGAGGCCCCTCATGTAAAGATTTGTAATCCGTACTCTGGTGAGCACAACGTTATGCGTGAGTTTAGTTGCTAGCCCGGTGATGGTTTGGTTGATTCGTTTACCTTCTGGCCCTGGCGTGCCCTGAGAGGGCCTGCGGGGGGATACTACGCCTCCGGCATCCCTCGATTAACCTGCTGATCCTGTGATGAGGACCTCCGGAGAGGGTGCAGAGACGGTGGTCCTGGCTGTAGGCGTGCCTGGCCCGGCCCGGCTCACGAGGGGCTCGTGAGGGGGGGCAACTGACGCTAGCTTGGGGTGTAAATCCGAAACCAGAACTCAAGAGATTGCTCAAACGAGACTAAACACCCCCTCCCCAAATGCACGCAAGCTTCGAACTTAAATCCAAACCGAAGAAACTTGCTGACAAGGAAGAAGCAATAAGGAAAAAAGGCAGAAGAAAAGCAAAACAGCCGCGTCTGGCACCTAGTCTAGTCTTCGACGTCTTCTCACCAGCGCGGAGCTAAGTGCTGCCACTGTGCGTGGGCGGGAGCCCCAGGGCCTAAGGCCGGCGCTCCTGAGACTCCGGGGCGTGTACAGCCCCACTCATTATTACGTGAGAGTGTCACGGGGCAGCGAGCTTCACAGGCACTGGGCCTTCTTCACAGGTACTGGCCTTGCTTCATATCGCCAGGCAAGGGCCCCGCCTTGCGCCTCACTCTGCCACCATTGACAGTGACCGGAAACCAAGGACGACGCCAATGGGGTAGAGCGGTCGCTAGCGGTTCCCCCGACGACCACGGGTCCTCTGCCGGGGGCAGGCCATGGGGCACCTCCCCGGCAGAGGGCCTACCTCCTGAGAACATCTTGACCCGACCGCCGCGAGGGTGAGCCCGGATCTCGGCCCCTTTCCTGCAGCCCCCTGCACCCTCCTCCTGAGGGAGAAGAGGCTGTGTCGTTGGGGCAGCCATCCACTGCGGCAACCTGTACCTCTGCGACCCATGGTTAGCGTAAGCTTGCTCCTGAGGGATTAGTGGTACCCGATAGTTGCTGCTATCGGCGCGATTGTCGATGCTCTCTTGGGGTTCCTGAAAGAGCTCGGCTTCCAGCGCCTCCTCGTCCCAGCCGGGCCCGAGGAACGAGCCGTGACCTTCTTCTAGCTCGCGCCCTTGATCCACCATGCGGGGTACATAGGCCTCCGTGGCGACCACCTCATAGACCTTGCTGTAGCGCCCTGCATGCCACGCAGTCTGGCTTGGTGCGTCGCCTTGTATGTGATGACGCGATGGTCCGCCAAGGCCAAAGGCCGCGGTGCGCATCCCTTCGCTGGCCTAGGGAAGGGCCGGCACGATCTGCTGCCCGGTGTTGGCGAAGGTGTTGGCGCTGGACCGGCCCTGGGGCCCGCCTGAAATCGCGTGGGCGCGCATAATGCCATTGTGCGACCTGTCCTGGATCTGGGGCGGCAGCTGGATGCAGAAAGGGGGCGCTCCTGAGGCGGTGGCGTCCAGGAGCTCGGCCACTCGCTCCAACAACACGCCGCGGCCGCCTTCCAGCAAGCGGCAACGTAGTACCTCTCGGGCCACCATGAGCGTGGCCCTGGAGTTCGCTTGCTCCCATCGGGTGTATGGCGTCATGGCAGCGGCGTGGTTCGAGGCCCTTGCTGCGGCCCGCACCTGCCGTGGCGTGAGGGCAGGAGGCGTCTAGCCGCGTCGCCCGCGCCCCGCAGCGCCCTGTAGAGCGCGAGCTGCCTAAGGCGCAAGGTTGAGGTCGCCCTGAGACGGCGACACTACATGGGCGGGCCACGCCGCCCAGCGGTCGGCGTTGGCAGCCGGGTTGCTTGACATCTGGGTGGCGAAGCAGCGGAACGTGACGTGGAGGAAGGAGGACTCCGGCGCACCCCTACCTGGTGCACCAAATGTCAGATTTCGGGTTCCAGCAGACCCTTGAGGTTCGAACACTGGGGTGCGCGCGGAGATCTCTCCCCTACCGATCTGCGTCTGATCCTCTCGTGCGAACTAAGATGAAAATGATGAACAACACAAGAGACACGGGGTTTATATTGGTTCGGTCCACCGTTGTGGTGTAATACCCTACTCCAGTGTGTGGTGTGGTGGATTGCCTCTGGGGTTGATGATGAACAGTACAAGGGAAGAACAGCCTCGCGAGGGGTGTTCTTGAGCTGGTGCGGTGTGTTCTACTTAGTCTCTAATGGGTTCTCCCATGCTTTCTCTCTTTTCTCCTTTGTGGAGACTGGCTCTATTTATAGAGGCCCTGGGCCTCTCCCCAAATAATGAGCGGTAAGGGCGCCAACACTTGGCCATTTTGAAGGGGAACATATGGTACAAGTTATCCTGACCAAAGGTGGTCTTCGGCTGCCAAAAGCACTGGTGATGACGCCGTCTTGGGCTCCACGGTGACCTCTGTTCGGCCATCCGGCTGGTCTTGGTCTCGTTGCACCGGAATGGCAACCTTTTCCTGATACCTTGGCCTGTGCTTGCTCCCTTTGCACCAAAGGGGAAACAAGGACTCTGCACAGGCCGGCGCCCGCCTGGCGCCCGCCTGGTCTCGATCGTCATGGCTTGCGTCATGGGATCCTTGCGAGGTACCCCTGCATTGATCTCTCCGCCTCCTCGCGAGCCTGCCTGATGAGGCTGCCTCTAAGGAAGCTTCCTGTCGTCCACCCCGCGAGGCTTGGCCCCTCGCGAGGGTCTTGAGCTTGGGCTGATGAAGATGGGCCGCGCTGGGCCCCTGCCTGAGCCACGCCGCAGGCCGCAGGCAGGCAAGTTTGGGGATCCCCGTTCCCAGAACGCCGACATTGCCAAGTAAGTCGCTTTGTCAGGCCTGTTGGGCTGCAAATCTTTCAAGACGAGGAGAGCTTTCATTCGGCTGGCCGAGAAAATGGCCCATCAGTAATGAGAAATGGGTTGTACATTTTTAAAACACATCAAACCGGCAATTAGTTTCAAATATCTTTTTTTCATTTCAAGATTTTAAATTACATTAATTTTTATGCGTGGAGAATTTGTTTTATTTTATATTGATATACATTTATTTTTAAATCAGTTTGAATGTGAGTCGAAATTTTGGGATTAAAAACAGTTCGGACCGCACCGAAGTATGCAAAATTTCGTATGATTTTTTAACCGTTGCCACAATATGGGCTGTAATGCTAACAAAAAGAATATGGGCTCCAAAAAAACCTTAAAAATTAGCAAATGGGCTGCAAATTATTATAAATAATGGCAGGTGGGTTGTATGATGTTTTCCACAGATTTGAGGCTTTCCTAAAAAAAGGTTGACGCACAAGAACTGACTGTTGGATGTCCATCCAACGGCCGTCGTGCTTCTTCAATCTCTGCTCTTCCTGCTCCAGCCGCTCAAACAAGCACCGGCGGGACTGCCTGCTCCCTCCTCCTCGTGGCCGGCTGTGCTACCGCGCAGGCCTCACCGCCCGACCATACTCCCATCGCTGGCCTAGCCATCCCTCTACTCACCCACACCTGCTGTTATTCTCCAGCGACAGCAGACGAACCAGTAAACCCTCGTACATTCGTACTCCCCTCCACATGGGCATCCACTGCCGAGTCTTCCCTGCCTCTGTGTCGTCCGCTTCCTAGGCCTCGCCGTCGTCCACCACCCTGGTGATCTTGGTGCGGTGTGGTCAATGTGGTCAAGGAACGACTTCCATCGGACATGGACTGTACATGGAGAGGCTGACAGCTGGGTCCACGGCCGCAGCAAGGAAGTGCCTCCTTATTACATGCAAAATAATTATTCCTCCACCTGACAGCGGGACCCACCGAACGGGCCACCGTATTTCACGAAAAAACGTTTCCCCCTGACTGCTGGGACCCACCAGCTACATCTTCGCACGCAAGGAAGTGTGTCCGGGCAAAAAAATGATTCGCCCCTGACTGCTGGGACCCACCAGCTACATCTTCGCAGGCAAGGAAGTGCCTGACAGTCAGGACCCACCTGGTCGAAGCGTATGTAGCGTTGTCATTCTGGTCGCGAACGTGTACGTACATACTGGTCGATGTAGAGGCGCGCACATGTCATAGTAGAGGCGCGCACGTAGCATTTACACGTACGTACAGCGGCCAGGATGCAAGAAAGAAAATACGGCCACGTATGTGTACATACGGGCGGGGTCTCGAACGCCTACTCACGCATACGTACGGCCAGGGCTCATGTACATGGCTGGGTCGGAACGGAGAAACAGCGTCGTCGTCGTGTTCACGGGGAGGCGACGGAATGCGTCGTGTTCATGGGGAGGCAACGGAATGCATCGTGTTCATCGGGAGGGCTTGGACAGAACAGGTGATGGAAACAAGGCCTAGCGTACCGCAGAACGGAGGAAACGGCCTTGTGTTCGACCGGCCATGTTCAAAACGGGATCCTGTTCATTGGGAGGGGTCTGGCGTACCGCAAAACCGAGGAAACGGGCCTCCAACGGTCGAAACGGGGGTCCTATTGATCGGGAGGGGTGTGGCGTACCGCAAAACGGAGGAAACGGACTTGTGTTGGAGCGCTATGGTCGAAACGGGGGTCCTGTTCATCGGGAGGGGTGTGGCGTACCGCAAAACGGGACTCCATGGGATACTGTTCATCTCCACCGTCGACCCCCTCCATCCTCCATGAGCTACTGTTCATCCACCATCGACCTCCTCCAGCCTCCACCTGCGACTGTTCATCCACGGGCTCCTGTTCATCCAGCCTCCACCGTGCGCCACTCCACCGGCTACTGTTCAACCACCCCTCCACCGTCTACTGTTCATCCAGCCCTCCACACCACGGGGTCCTGTTCAACCACCTCTCCACGGGCACCCCTCCACCGTCTACTATTCATCCAGCCCTCCACATCATGGGGTCCTGTTCAAGCACCCCTCCACCATCTACTGTTCATCCAGCCCTCCACACCACGGGGTCCTATTCATCCACCCCTCCACGGGCACCCCTCCACCATATACTATTCATCCAGCCCTCCACCACACCACGGGGTCCTGTTCATCTAGAGGCAACGCCACCACTCACTGTTCATCCAACCCCCCCCCCTCGCAACGCTCACTGTTTATCCCATCGATCGGCTTCAGTTAGCAGCAGTAGTGAAGGAATCGCTCGATCGGGTTCAGTTAACAGCCATCGATCGATCGCTCGGGTCCAGTAACGCGTAGCCTGCAGTGCAATCGCTCGGGTTCAGTTAGAGCCCAACGCCTCGCTCGGGTTCAGTTAGAGCCAACGCCTCGCACACACGCGCGTACGTGTACGAGAGAAACGCGCATCGCTCGGCCCCCGACCTCCCACCGTAACCGGGAACTCCCCGAATTTTCCTCCCCTTCGCTTCTACCACGGTTTTTTCCGTCATGGACGGCCCAAAGAATGTCATGCAGCTCCATCTCCAGCCCGCCCAGGACGAAAAGCCCATTTTCTGTCATGATTTTTTGTCATAGAAGTAGGAGCCCACCACATCTATGATGATACCGGGTTTTGTCACAATTATCGTCATAGAAGTGTCATATGTATGATAGAAAAAATTTCGTTCAGCCCAAAATGTCACGGATGTGTCTTTTTTTTGTAGTGATAGATCTTGCGTGATCGTAGGAAATTTTTTGAAATACTGCGTTCTTCAACATATCGGCAACTGGCAAGAGCCATATGGTTGTCGCTTTATTGTATGAAATGCAATCGCCATGTAATTGCTTTACTTTATCACTAAGCGGTAACGATAGTCGTAGAGGCAATAGTTGGCAAGACGACAACGACGCTATGATGGAGATCAAGGTGTCAAGCCGGTGACGATGGAGATCATGATGTTGCTTTGGAGATGGAGATCAAAGGCACAAGATGATAATGGCCATTTCATGTCACATATTTTGATTGCATGTGATGTTTATCCTTTATGCATCTTATTTTGCTTAGTATGGCGGTAGCATTATAAGATGATCCCTCACTAAATTTCAAGGTATAAGTGTTCTCCCTGAGTATGCACCGTTGCTACAGTTCGTCATGCCGAGACACCACGTGATGATCCGGTGTGATAAGCTCTATGTTCACATACAACGGGTGCAAGCCAGTTTTGCACGTGCAGAATACTCGGGTGAAACTTGACGAGCCTAGCATATGCAGATATGGCCTTGGAACATTGAGACCGAAAGGTCGAACGTGAATCATATAGTAGATATGATCAACATAGAGATGTTCACCGTTGAAAACCACTCCATCTCGCGTGATGATCGGACATGGTTTAGTTGATATGGATCACGTGATCATTTAGATGACTAGAGGGATGTCTATCTAAGCGGGAGTTCTTAAGTAATATGATTAATTGAACCTTAATTTATCATGAACTTAGTACCTGATAGTTTTTGCATATCTATGTTGTTGTAGATCAATGGCCCGTGCTACCGTTCCCTTGAATTTTAATGTGTTCTTAGAGAAAGCTAAATTGAAAGATGATGGTAGAAATTACATGGACTGGGTCCGTAACTTGAGGATTATCCTCATTGCTACACAGAAGAATTACGTCCTGGAAGCACCGCTAGGTGCAAGACCCGCTACAGGAGCAACTCCAGATGTTATGAATGTCTGACAGAGCAAAGCTGATGACTACTCAATAGTTCAGTGTGCCATGCTTTACGGCTTAGAATCGGGACTTCAAAGATGTTTTGAACGTCATGGAGCATATTAGATGTTCCAGGAGTTGAAGTTAATATTTCAAGCAAATGCCCGAGTTGAGAGATATGAAGTCTCCAACAAGTTCTACAGCTGCAAAATGGAGGAGAATAGTTCTGTTAGTGAACACATACTCAGAATGTCTGGGTACCATAACCACTTGACTCAGCTGGGAGTTAATATTCTTGATGATAGTGTCATTGATAGAGTTCTTCAATCACTGCCGCCAAGCTATAAAGGCTTCATGATGAACTATAATATGCAAGGGATGGAAAAGACAATTCCCAAGCTCTTCGCAATGCTAAAGGATGTGGAGGTAGAAATCAAGAAGGAGCATCAAGTGTTGATGGTTAACAAGACCACTAGTTTCAAGAAAAAGGGCAAAGGGAAGAAGGGGAACTTCAAGAAAAACAGCAAGCCAGTTGCTGCACAAGGGAAGAAGCCCAAGTCTGGACCTAAGCCTGAAACTGAGTACTTCTACTGCAAAGGGACTGGTCACTGGAAGCGGAACTACCCCAAGTATTTGGCAGATAAGAAGGATGGCAAAGTGAAAGGTATATTTGATATACATGTTATTACTAATGCTCATAGTAGCGCCTGGGTATTTGATACTGGTTTTGTTGCTCATATTTGCAACTCGAAACAGGGGCTACAGATTAAACGAAGATTGGCTAAGGACGAGGTGACGATGCGCGTGGGAAATGGTTCCAAAGTCGATGTGATCACCGTCGGCACGTGATACGTCTCCAACGTATCTACTTTTCCAAACACTTTAGCCCTTGTTTTGGACTCTAACTTGTATGATTTGAATGGAACTAACCCGGACTGACGCTGTTTTCAGCAGAATTGCCATGGTGTTATTTTTGTGTAGAAATAAAAGTTCTCGGAATAACATGAAAATCAACGGAGATTATTTTTGGAATATATAAAAAATATGGGCGAAAAGATCCACGTCAGGGGGCCCACACCCTGTCCACGAGGGTGGGGGGCGCCTACCCCCCTGGGCGCGCCCCACTGCCTCGTGGGCCCCCTGATGCTCCACCGGCATCCATCTTGACTCCATATATTCACTTTCGGGGAGAAAAAACCAGAGACAAGGATTCATCGCGTTTTACAATATGGAGCCACAGCCAAGCCCTAAACTCTCTCGAGAGGGCTGATCTGGAGTCCGT
Organism: Triticum urartu; assembly: GCF_003073215.2. Classification (NCBI taxonomy): domain Eukaryota; kingdom Viridiplantae; phylum Streptophyta; class Magnoliopsida; order Poales; family Poaceae; genus Triticum; species Triticum urartu. The sequence goes on from NC_053022.1 coordinate 195,357,397, forward strand.
TCGGGGCTCCGGAGAGGGGAATCTGTCGCCATCGTCATCATCAACCTTCCTCCATCACCAATTTCATGATGCTCACCGCCGTGTGTGAGTAATTCCATCGTAGGCTTGTTGGACGGTGATGGGTTGGATGAGATTTATCATGTAATCGAGTTAGTTTTGTTAGGGTTTGATCCCTAGTATCCACTATGTTCTGAGATTGATGTTGCTATGACTTTGCTATGCTTAATGCTTGTCACTAGGGCCCAAGTGCCATGATTTCAGATCTGAACCTATTATGTTTTCATGAATATATGTGAGCTCGTGATCCTATTTTGCAAGTCTATAGTCATCTATTATGTGTTATGATCCGTTAACCCGGAAGTGACAATAATCGGGATACTTACCGATGATGACCATAGTTTGAGAAGTTCATGTATTCATTATATGTTAATGCTTTGGTGCGGTACTCTATTAAAAGGAGGCATTAATGTCCCTTAGTTTCCAGTAGGACCCCGCTGCCATGGGAGGGTAGGACAAAAGATGCCATGCAAGTTCTTTTCCATAAGCACGTATGACTATATTCGGAATACATGCCTACATTACATTGATGAACTGGAGCTAGTTCTGTGTCATCCTATGTTATAACTGTTGCATGATTGATCGCATCCGACATAATTCTCCATCACTGATCCAATGCCTACGAGCTTTTCATATATTGTTCTTCGCTTATTTACTTTTTCGTTGCTACTGTTACAATCACTATAAAACCAAAAATATTACTTTTGCTACCGTTACCACTACTATCATATTACTTTGCTACTAAACACTTTGCTGCAGATATTAAGTTTCCAGATGTGGTTGAATTGACAACTCAGCTGCTAATACTTGAGAATATTCTTTGGCTCCCCTTGTGTGAAATCAATAAATTTGGGTTGAATACTCTACCCTCGAAAACTGTTGCGATCCCCTATACTCGTGGGTTATCAAGACTATTTTCTGGCGCCGTTGCCGGGGAGCATAGCTCTATTCTTTGAGTCACTTGGGATTTATATCTGCTGATCACTATGAAGAACTTGAAAGATCAAAGAACCAAGATTTTTCCCTCAACTACAAGGGGAGGTAAGGAACTGCCATCTAGCTCTGCACTTGATTCCCCTTCTGTTTTGAGTAAACTTGCGACACCTACTCCTACTATTCATTCTGATATATCGCATGTTATCAATGATGCTACTTCTGCCTTGCATGATACTTATGATGAAACTACTTCTATGCTTGATAATACTGTGCCACTAGGTGAATTTCTTGATGAACAACTTGCTAGGGATAGAGAGAATGAAATTATTGAAACTGTTAATACTGATGAAAGTGATGATGAAGATTCTCCCCCTAGATATGAATTGCATGTTGTGCCTGAGGGTTATGTTATGGATGAAGAAACTGCTAGAGACTTTCTTGCTTGCAATGATCGATTTGATCTTAAGAAAGTATTAGCTAAGCTTAAAGAAAAGTCTTTGAATGCTAGAATGAAATATGACCCTGCTTTTTCTACTTCACCTATCTTTATTACTGATAAGGATTATGATTTCTCTGTCGATCCTGAGTTAATTACTTTGGTTGAATCTGATCCTTTTTATGGCTATGAATCTGAAACTATTGTGGCACATCTTACTAAATTAAATGATATAGCCACCCTGTTTACTCATGATGAGAAAAAACGCTATTACTTTATCCTTAAGTTGTTTCCGTTCTCATTAAAGGGTGAGGCTAAAACATGGTTAATTCTCTTGATCCTGGTTGTGTGCGTAGTCCCCAGGATATGATTTATTACTTCTCTGCTAAATATTTCCCCGCTCATAAGAAACAAGCTGCCTTAAGGGAAATATATAATTTTGTGCAAATTGAAGAAGAGAATCTCCCACAAGCTTGGGGGAGGCTTCTCTGATTGCTTAATGCTTTGTCTGATCATCCTCTCAAAAAATGAAATACTTGATATCTTTTATAATGGACTAACCGATGCTTCCAGAGACTACCTGGATAGTTGTGTTTTCGGGGAAAGAACTGTTGATCAAGCTGAATTGCTATTGAATAATATGTTGACTAAAGAAAATAATTGGACACTTCCTGAACCAACTCCTAAGCCAACCCGAAGAAAAGGGGTATTCTATTTTTCAGTCCTGAAGATATGCAAGAGGCAAAGAAATCTATGAAAGAAAAGGGTATTGAAGCTGAAGATGTTAAGAATTTACCACCTATTGAAGAAATACATGGTCTTGATAACCCGACACAGGTAGTAAAGGTAAATTCTCTCTATAGATTTGATAAATGTGAAATCCCATTTACTAAGTTCGCTAGCCAATGCTTGGATGAGTTTGATGACTTTATGGTTAAACAAGACAACTTCAATGCTTATGTTGGTAGACAACTGAAATGTAATGTTGATATGCTTGAACACTTGAGTGATTATATGTCTAGAGTTAAAGGTGAACATAAACTTATTAGTAAACATGCTTTTATGGTTACCACCCAAGTAGAACAAGTACTTAAGGCTCAGAATGATTTGCTCAATGAATTAAATAATAAGAGAAATGATAATGTTGTTAGAGTTATGACTAGAGGGGGTAAAATGACTCGGGAACCTTTGTATCCTGAGGGCCACCCTAAGAGAATTGAGCAAGATTCTCAGAGAGCTAATGTTGGTGCACCTAGTTCTTCTAAG
>NC_053022.1:195361091-195434997 GCF_003073215.2 Triticum urartu
CACACGTTCAACACGATGACATCCCTCGAGCTCTTGATCTAGTTGAGGACGAGGCAGAGTTCCATCAGCACGACGGCATGGTGATGGTGATGATGAAGTTACCGGCGTAGGGCTTCACCTAAGCAGTATGATGATATGACCGAGGTGTTGAACTATGGAGGAGGGCACCGCACATGGCTAAGAGATTGTCTGTTGTCCTTTGTGGTGCCCCACTGCCCACGTATATAAAGGAGGGGGGAGGAAGAGGCCGACCAAGGGGGGCGCGCCACATAGGGGAGTCCAACTAGGATTCCCAATCCTAGTTGGACTCCCCTTCCTTTTCCAAGAGGGGAGAGAGGGAAGGAGGAAGAGAGGGAGAAGGAAAGAGGGGGACGCCGCCCCCTTCTAGTCCAGTTCAGACTTGCCATGGGGCGCGTGACCACACCTTGCGGCCCTTCTCTCCTTTCCACTAAAGCCCATGAAGGCCCAATACTTCCCCGGGGGTTCCGGTAACCTCCCGGTACTTCGAAAAATATCCAAATCACTTCGGAACCATTCCGATGTCCGAATATAACCTTCCAATATATTGATCTTTACCTCTCGACCATTTCGAGACTCCTCGTCATGTCTGTGATCTCATCCGGGACTCCGAATAAACTTCGGTCAACAAATCACATAACTCATAATACAAATCATCATCGAACATTAAGCGTGCGGACCCTACAGGTTCGAGAACTATGTAGACATGACCGAGACACATCTCCGGTCAATAACCAATAGCGGAACCTGGATGCTCATATTGGCTCCTACATATTCTATAAAGATCTTTATCGGTCAAACCGCATAACAACATACGTCATTCCCTTTGTCATCGGTATGTGACTTGCCCGAGATTCGATCGTTGGTGTCATCATACCTAGTTCAATCTCGTTACTGGCAAGTCTCTTTACTCGTTTCTTAATGCATCATTCTGTAAATAATTCATTAGTCACATTGCTTGCAAGGCTTATAGTGTTGTGCATTACCGAGAGGGCCCAGAGATACCTCTCCGATACACGGAGTGACAAATCCTAATCTTGATCTATGCCAACTCAAAAAACACCATCGGAGACACCTGTAGAGCATCTTTATAATTACCCAGTTACGTTGTGACGTTTGATAGCACTCAAGGTGTTCCTCTGGTATTCGGGAGTTGCATAATCTCATAGTCAGAGGAATATGTATAAATCATGAAGAAAGCAATAACAATAAAACTAAACAATCATAATGCCAAGCTAACGGATGGGTCTTGTCCATCACATCATTCTCAAATGATGTGATCTAATTCATCAAATGAAAACACATGTCTATGGTCAGGAAACTTAACCATCTTTGATTAGCGAGCTAGTCAAGTAGAGGCATACCAGGGACACTCTGTTTGTCTATGTATTCACACATGTACTAAGTTTCCGGTTACTACAATTTTAGCATGAATAATAAACATTTATCATGATACAAGGAAATATAAATAACAACTTTATTATTGCCTATAGGGCATATTTCCTTCAGTCTCCCACTTGCACTAGAGTCAATACTCTAGATTACATAGTAATGATTCTAACACCCATGGAGTCTTGGTGCTGATCATGTTTTGCTCGTGAGAGCGGCTTAGTCAACGGGTTTGTAACATTCAGATCCATATGTATATTGCAAATCTCTATGTCTCCCTCCTTGACTTGATCGCGGATGGAATTGAAGCGTCTCTTGATGTGTTTGGTTCTCTTGTGAAATCTGGATCCCTTCACCAATGCAATTGCTCTAGTATTGTAATAAAAGATTTTCATTGGACCCGATGCACTAGGTATTACACCCAGATCGAATATGAACTCCTTCATCCAGACTCCTTCATTTGCTGCTTCCGAAGCAGCTATGTACTCTGCTTCACATGTAGATCCCGCCACAACGCTCTGCTTGGAACTGCACCAACTGACAGCTCCACCATTCAATATAAATACATATCCGGTTTGTGACTTAGATTCATCCGAATGTCAAAGCTTGCATCGACGTAACCATTTATGACAAGCTCTTTGTCACCTTCATAAATGAGAAACATATCCTTAGTCCTTTTCAGGTATTTCAGGATGTTCTTGACCGTTGTCTAGTGATCCACTCCTAGATTACTTTGGTACCTCCCTGCTAAACCTATAGCAAGGCACACATCAGGTCTGGTACACAGCATTGCATACATGATAGAACCTATGGTTGAGGCATAGAGATTGACTTTCATTTTCTCTCTATCTTTTGCAGTGGTCGGGCATTGAGTCTGACTCAACTTTACACCTTGTAACACAGGCAAGAACCCTTTCTTTGACTGATCCATTTTGAACTTCTTCAAAACTTTATCAAGTTTTGTGCTTTGTGACAGTCCAATTAAGCATCTTGATCTATCTCTATAGATCTTGATGCCTAATATATAAGCAGATCACACTATCAAAGCGTATAGTCCAACTCTGAGAGGCTTGCACCAATCCGTAAATGGATCACTGGAGCTTGCACACTATGTTAGCACCTTCTGGATCAACAAAACCTTGCATCATATACAACTCTTCTTTAAGATATCTATTAAGGAATGCAGTTTTGACATCCATTTGCCAAATTTCATAATCATAAAATACGTCAATAGCTAACATTATTCATACAGACTTAAGCATCGCTACTGGTGAGAAGGTCTCATCGTAGTCAACTCCTTGAACTTGTCGAAAACCTTTCGCAACAAGTCAAGATTTGTAGACAGTAACATTACCATCAGCGTCAGTCTTCTTGTTGAAGATCCATTTATTCTATATTGCTTGCCGATCATCGGGCAAGTCAACCAAAATCCACACTTTGTTCTCATACATGGATTCCATCTCAGATTTCATGGCCTCAAGCCATTTCACGGAATCTGGTCTCATCATCGCTTCCTCATAGTTCGTAGCTTTGTCATGGTCAAGTAACATGACCTCCAGAATAGGATTACCGTACCACTCTGGTGCGGATCGTACTCTGGTTGACCTACGAGGTTCGGTAGTAACTTGATCAGAAGTTTCATAATCATCATCTTCATTAGCTTCCTCACTAATTGGTGTAGGAATCACTGGAACTGATTTATGTGATGAACTACTTTCCAATTTGGGAGAAGGTACAATTACCTCATCAAGTTCTACTTTCCTCCCACTCACTTCTTTTGAGAGAAATTCCTTCTCTAGAAAGGATCCGTTCTTAGCAACGAATATCTTGCCTTCAGATCTGTGACAGAAGGTGTACCCACCAGTCTCTATTGGGTATCATATGAAGACACATTTCTTCGATTTGGGTTCGAGCTTATCAGGTTGAAGCTTTTTCACATAAGCATCGCAACCCCAAACTTTAAGAAACGACAGCAGGTTTCTTGCCAAACCATAGTTCATATGGTGTCATCTCAAAGGATTTAGATGGTGCCCTGTTTAACGTGAATGCAGCTGTCTCTAAAGCATAACCCCAAACAATAGCGGTAAATTAGTATGAGACATCATAATTTGCACCATATCTAATAAAGTACGGTAACGACGTTCAGACACACCATTACGTTGTGGTGTTCCAGGTGGCGTGAGTTGCGAAAGTATTCCACATTGTTTCAAATGAAGACCAAACTCATAACTCAAATATTCACCTCCATGATCAGATCGTAGAAACTTTATTTTCTTGTTACGATGATTTTCCACTTCACTCTGAAATTCTTTGAACTTTTCAAATGTTTCAGACTTATGTTTCATTAAGTAGATATACCCATATCACTTAAATCATCTGTGAAGGTCAGAAAATAACGATACCCGCCGCGAGCCTCAACACTCATTGGACCGCATACATCAGTATGTATTATTTCCAATAAGTCAGTTGCTCGCTCCATTGTTCGAGAGAACGGAGTCTTAGTCATCTTGCCCATGAGGCATGGTTCGCAAGCATCAAGTGATTCATAATCAAGTGATTCCAAAAGCCCATCAGCATGGAGTTTCTTCATGCACTTTACACCAATATGACCTAAATGGCAGTGCCACAAATAAGTTGCACTATCATTATTAACCTTGCATCTTTTGGCTTCAATATTATGAATATGTGTATCACTACTATCGAGATTCAACAAAAATAGACCACTCATCAAGGGTGCATGACCATAAAAGATATTACTCATATAAATAGAACAACCATTATTCTCTGATTTAAATGAATAACCGTCTCGCATCAAACAAGATCCAGATATAATGTTCATGCTCAACGCTAGCACCAAATAACAATTATTTAGGTCTAAAACTAATCCCGAAGGTAGATGTAGAGGTAGCGTGCCGATGCGATCACATCGACTTTGGAACCATTTCCCACGCGCATCATCACCTGTCCTTAGCCAATCTTCGCTTATCCGTAGCCCCTGTTTCGAGTTGCAAATATTAGCAATAGAACCAGTATCAAATACCCAGGCGCTACTGTGAGCATTAGTAAGGTACACATCAATAACATGTATATCAAATATACCTTTCACTTTGCCATCCTTCTTATCCGCCAAATACTTGGGGCAGTTCCACTTCCAGTGACCAGTCCCTTTGCAGTAGAAGCACTCAGTCTCAAGCTTAGGTCCAGACTTGGGCTTCTTCGCTTGAGCAGTAACTGGCTTGCTGTTCTTCTTGAAGTTCCCCTTCTTCCCTTTGCCCTTTTTCTTGAAACTAGTGGTCTTGTTAACCATCAACACTTGATGCTCCTTCTTGATTTCTACCCCAGCCTTTAGCATCGCGAAGAGCTCGGGAATTGTCTTTTCCATCCCTTGCATATTATAGTTCATCATGAAGCCTTTATAGCTTGGTGGCAGTGATTGAAGAACTCTGTCAATGACACTATCATCAGGAAGATTAACTCCAGCTGTGGTACCCAGACATTCTGAGTATGTGTTCACTGACAGAACTATTCTCCTCCATTTTGCAGCTTGTAGAACTTGTTGGAGACTTCATATCTCTCAACTCGGGCATTTCCTTGAAATATTAACTTCAACTCCTGGAACATCTCATATGCTCCATGACGTTCAAAACGTCTTTGAAGTCCCGATTCTAAGCCGTAAAGCATGGCACACTGAACTATCGAGTAGTCATCAGCTTTGCTCTGCCAGACATTCATAACATCTGAGTTGCTCCTGCAGCGGGTCTTGCACCTAGTGGTCTTCAGGACGTAATTCTTCTGTGCAACAATGAGGATAATCCTCAAGTTACGGACCCAGTCCGTGTAGTTGCTACCATCATCTTTCAACTTAGCTTTCTCTAGGAATGCATTAAAATTCAAAGGAACGGTAGCACGGGCCATTGATCTACAACAACATAGACATAAAATACTATCAGGTACTAAGTTCATGATAAATTAAAGTTCAATTAATCATATTACTTAAGAACTCCCACTTAGATAGACATCCCTCTAGTCATCTAAATGATCACGTGATCCATATCAACTAAACCATGTCCGATCATCACGTGAGATGGAGTAGTTTTCAATGGTGAACATCACTATGTTGATCATATCTACTATATGATTCATGTTCGACCTTTCGGTCTCTAGTGTTCGAGGCCATATCTGCATATGCTAGGCTCGTCAAGTTTAACCCGAGTATTCTGCACGTGCAAAACTGGCTTGCACCCGTTGTATGTGAACGTAGAGCTTATCACACCCGATCATCACGTGGTGTCTCGGCACTGACATTGTAGCAACGGTGCATACTCAGGGAGAACACTTATACCTTGAAATTTAGTGAGGGATCATCTTATAATGCTACTACCGTACTAAGCAAAATAAGATGCATAAAGGATAAACATCACATGCAATCAAAATATGTGACATGATATGGCCATCATCATCTTGTGCCTTTGATCTCCATCTCCAAAGCACCGTCATGATCTCCATCGTCACCGGCTTGACACCTTGATCTCATTGTACCATCATTGTCATCTCGCCAACTATTGCTTCTACGACTATCGCTACTGCTTAGTGATAAAGTAAAGCAATTACATGGCGATTGCATTTCATACAATAAAGCGACAACCATAAGGCTCCTGCCAGTTGCCGATAACTTTTACAAAACATGATCATCTCATACAACAATTTATATCTCATCACGTCTTGACCATATCACATCACAACATGCCCTGCAAAAACAAGTTAGACGTCCTCTACTTTGTTGTTGCAAGTTTTACGTGGCTGCTACGGGCTTCTAGCAAGAACCGTTCTTACCTACGCATCAAAACCACAACAATTTTTCGTCAAGTGTGTGTGTTTTAACCTTCAACAAGGACCGGCCGTAGTCAAACTCGATTCAACTAAAGTTGGAGAAACAGACACCGCCAGCCACCTATGTGCGAAGCACGTCGGTAGAACCAGTCTCATGAACGCGGTCATGTAATGTCGGTCCGGCCGCTTCATCCAACAATACCGCCGAATCAAAGTAAGACGTTGGTGGTAAGCAGTATGACTATTATCGCCCACAACTCTTTGTGTTCTACTCGTGCATATAACATCTACGCATAGACCTGGCTTGATGCCACTGTTGGGGAACGTAGTAATTAAAAAATCCTACGATCACGCAAGATCTATCTAGGAGATGCATAGCAACGAGAGGGAGAGTGTGTCCACGTACCCTCATAGACCGAAAGCGGAAGCGTTTAGTAACGCGGTTGATGTAGTCGAATGTCTTCGCAATCCAACTACAGAACGTACGACACCTCCATGTTCAGCACACTTTCAGCACGATGACGAAGGAGAGTACTGTCAGCACGACGGCTTGGTGATGGTGATGATGAAGTTATCGGCGCGGGGCTTCACCTAAGCACTACGACAATATGACCGAGTTGTTGAACTGTGGAGGAGGGCACCGCACATGGCTAAGAGATTGTCTGTTGTCCTTTGGGTGCCTGCCCATGTATATAAAAAATCCCCTCTCTGGGGAGTCCAGGATTATGGGGTCCTCGGGCGTCCGGGCAATGTGATACGGGCCGGACTAATGGGCCGTGGAGATACAAGACGAAAGACTTTCACCATGTCCGGATGGGACTCTCCTTGGCGTGGAAGGCTAGATTAGCGTGCAGATATGAAGATCCCTTTCTGTGTAAACCGACTCTGTACAAACCCTAGTCCCCTCCGGTGTCTATATAAACAGGAGGGTTTAGTCCATAGAGGCAAGTATAGTCATAATCATATAGGCTAGACATCTAGGGTTTAGCCATTACGATCTCGTGGTAGATCAGCTCTTGTAACCCCTATACTCATCAAAGTCAATCAAGCAGGAAGTAGGGTATTACCTCCATCAAGAGGGCCCGAACCTACGTAAACATCGTGTACCCTGTCTCTTGTTACCATCGATCCTTAGATGAACAGTTCGGGACCCCCTACCCGAGATCTACTGGTTTTGACACCAACACTGGTGCTTTCATTAAGAGTTCCACTGTGCCGTCGTCAAAAGGCTCGATGGCTCCATCAATCATTTACAACAATGCTACCATGAAGGAGATTTTTCTCCCCGACCAGATCTTTGTATTCGGCGGCTTCACACTGCATGCCAACTCGGTTGGCCACCTGGAGCAGATCGACAGCTACACCCCTGGTCACCAGATCAGTTTTGGAAATCTAAACTATGTCGCTGACACCAGAGGAGGTTTGATATTCCAAGGGTTCGCGGCCCCAACCACCGCTCCGACCTTAGATATAGAGCGCGTCATCAGGTCCGAAGACGGGAGTCTAGAGCTTGTCGGACTCTTTGCGGCCTTAGATCTCAACACTGGAAAACCAGAGAGAATAGCGTCTCCGGAAATCATTGCAAAGCCAGACTCTTCTCCGGACACTAATTCCGAACCCTGGAAGCCCACGTCATGTGAGCTCGGCCCAGAAACTTCCGACCCCGTCCGAACCCCGCTCTTAAACGAGGCTCTAGACTTAATGCAATCCCTTGTCATCACAAAGGAACGACTTTTGAATCATGCCCAGCTCGGACTAGGGGCTGGAAATAAGGAATTTTATTTCCCACCCACCACCCACTTCATAGCCACTATCGATGACCTAACCGACATGCTTGATTATGCCTCTGAAGACATCGACGGTATGGACGATGATGCCGGAGAGGAGCACGCCCAAAACCCACCGGTCACCGGACGTTGGACGACCACCTCCTCGTATGACATATTGTAACACCCACGATGCGGCTATATCTCCCACGTGTCGGGGCACGACTTAGAGGCATAACCGCATGGTAGGCATGTCGCAAGAGGGGTAATCTTTACACATCCCATGTACTGAATAAGAAAGGGATAAAGAGTTGGTTTACAAACGCCACTTCACACAATACATAAATATATCATACATCATCCAGAATACAATCAGGGTTTGACTATGGTACCAAAATAAAGAAAGACAACCCCAAATGCTAGATCCCCGACCGCCCCAACTGGGCTCCTCTACTGATCATCCCGAAAAGAAACATAGTAACGGCCCGAATCCTCATCGAACTCCCACTTGAGTTCGGTAACGTCCCCTGCACTGGCAATATCGGCACCTGCATCTGTTTGGAAGTATCCGTGAGTCACGGGGACTCAGAAATCTCACACCCTCGCGATCAAGGCTATTTAAGCTTAAGGGTAGGAAAGGGGTAGTGAGGTGGAGCTGCAGCAAAGCACTAAGCATATATGGTGGCTAACTTACACAAAAGAGAGCGAGAAGAGAAGCAAAGCATGGTCGAGAAGCTAAAAGTGATCAAGAAGTGATCCTGAAGCTACTTACGTTCAAGCATAACACGAGACCGTGTTCTCTTCCCGGACTCCGCCAAAAAGACACCATCACAGCTACACATGCGGTTGATCCATTTTAATTAAGTTAAGTGTCAGGTTTTCTACAACCGGATATTAACAAATTCCCATCTGCCATAACCGTGGGCACGGCTTTCGAAAGTTCAAAACCCCGCGGGGTGTCCCAACTTATCCCATCACAAGCTCTCACGGTCAACGAAGGATATTCCTTCTCCCAAGAAGACCCGATCAGACTCGGAATCCTGGTTACAAGACATTTCGACAATGGTAAAACAAGACGAGCAAAGCCACCCGAATGTGCCGACAAATCCCGATAGGAGCTGCACATATCTCGTTCTTAGGGCACACCGGATGAACACTATGTACAACTAAAACCAAACCTCAAGTTTCCCCGAGGTGGCGCTGCAAGTGGCTCTATTTTGGACCAACACTCAGGGGAGCACTGGCCCGGGGTTTTTAAAATAAAGATGACCCTTGAGCCTGCGGAACCCAAGGGAAAAAGGCTTAGGTGGCAAATGGTAAAGCCACGGTTGGGCCTTGCTGGGGGAGTTTTATTCAAGGCGAACTGTCAAGGGGTTCCCATAACACCCAACCGCGTAAGGCACGCAAAATCAAGGAACATAACACCGGTATGACGGAAACTAGGCGACAAGAGTGGAACAAAACACCAGGCATAAGGCTGAGCCTTCCACCCTTTACCAAGTATATAGATGCATTAAAGTAAACAAGATATAATAATGATATCCCAACAAAATCTATGTTCCAACACGGAACAAACTTCAACTTCACCTGCAACTAGCAACGCTATAAGAGGGGCTGAGCAAAGCGGTAACATAGCCAAGCAACGGTTTGCTAGCAAAAGTGGGTTAGAGGCTTGACATGGCAATATGGGAGGCATGATATAGCAAGTGGTAGGTATCGCGGCATAGCAATAGAGCGAACAACTAGCAAGCGAAGATAGAAGTGATTTCGAGGGTATGGTCATCTTGCCTGCAAAGTTCTCAGAGTTGACGAAAGCTTGATCTTCGTAAGCATACTCAACAGGCTCCTCGATCACGTACTCGTCTCCCAGCTTACCCAAAGCAAGAACACAAACAAAGTAAAAACAATCAACCATGGTGCAATGTGCAAGCAACATGATGCAAAACATGGCATGATATGCAAGATGTGATATGCAAGATGTGATATGCAATGCATATGCGTGCTCCGGAAGGAAAAAATTGATCAAGGCATCAACTTGGCAAACCAAGTGTGCCTCTGGAAAGATGAGATGATTTCAGTCGAAATCGATATAAAGATCATCGGAATCGGATGCACGGTTTGTAAATGGCAAGCAAAACAAGAATGGCACAATTCTGCGATTAACAGCACGATGCCATCTAGAATGCAATAAGAAACTAAGCTACTGCACCCCAACATAGCAACAAAGTACGTGCAAGTGATCTACCAAAGATGTTTGACAAAACATGAACACTGATCTGTGGCTAAATCACACAAGAACAAGTTCAAACAAGCATGGCAAAAGTGCAACAGATATCAGCTTCACAGACTTAGTGAAAATACTAATATGCCAGAAATAACATCAGGAAGCAATGTTAGAGCAAGCAAACAACATTCTACAGGAACATATCATAGCAAACAAAGGCATGGCATGAAACTACTAAATGCATAGAACAAAAGTCCCTTACTGATCATGAGCCAAAAAGGCACAGAAGATATGATGTCACCCATGTAAACATAGCAAGTTTTATTAACAGATTCAGACTTAGCAGAAAACTGAGCATGGCATAAGCAGAATTATGAAGGCATCTTTCCAAGCTCGATTCACTCACCACAAGGCATTGCATGACAAACTAAGCATATCAAAAGAAAGATGACATGGTCATGAAGCTAACCATGGCAAGATCAAGTTCATAGCATGCATGGATCAACAACAACAACCATGGCAAAATTGATTAACATGTAAACAATCTGCCAGGAACATTTTATAGCAAAAGTAGAGCAAGATTAAGACATGCTAGAGCACTCCATAATTTCAAACAGGGGCATGGATGGATAGAGCACAACCATATGTCCAAATCACCCTTACTGAAGCAACTCAAAACCAGCATGGATCTCACTGTAGCATCATGTTTACATGGCATAAAAATAACAGCAGGCACAAGACTTAGCAAAATCCGAAGTCCCTGGAATCAGGAATATCACAAAGGCTACTTTGCATGCTTGTGCTAGTCACCACATTGATCACAAAAATACATGGCAAGCACCCCTGTAAATATGGCATGGCATAGATCAAAACACATGTAGAGCTCATGCCCATAAGATGCACACAACAAATGTGACAAAAATGACAAATCCTCGTAATCTGCTAAGTAACAGGAGCTAACATTTCAAAGCACTTTTGCGTCAATGATTTGGGCATCAGGATGATCTCAAACAAGCATGTCACAATGGAATGAAATGAAGAGCATCTCACAATGAACATTTTGATATATTATGTGCATGAAGTGGAGCTACGGTGATGAAGTTATGATGCAATGAGCAGGGCCACAAAATAATGCAGAGAAGGACTTAGGGAAAAACGAGGTCAACCTCTATGGATCTAGGGTTTCCTGCACGGGTCTCAAGGCGGTGGCGGATCTCACCGGAGAGCTCATCGGAGAACGCCGCGGTGGCCGGAGTTCGTCGGGGACGGCGGAGACGAGGCCGGAGAGAAGGTATGGCGAGGTCCGCGGTGGGCGAGGCGACCGGAGAGGCGGCCGGTGACGGTCGCGCGGTTGCGCGCCAGCGAGGCAATGGCAGAGGCGCGCGTCAGCGGCGAGAAGCGGAGGCTGCGGCGGCGGCGCTTGGGCGCGGGGACACGCGGGGAGGCGGGGGGCGCGGCGGCAATGGGGGTGGGCCTGATCCGGGCTCACCGGGCCGGCGGTAGAGGATGAGCGGGACACGTGGCGGGCGGAGATTGGCTGGGCGATGGCGGGCGGACGTCGTCCGGTTTCGTGGGGGGGGCGAAAATTAGGGTTTTGGACCCGGAATTTGGACGAGGAGCACATATTTATAGGTGGGAGGAGGTAGGAGTGTCCAAATGAGGTGTAGTTTTCGCCACGCGATCGTGATCCGACGGCGGAGGACATGGGAGTGGTTTGGATGGGTTATTGGGACGTTTTGGAGGGGTGTTGGGCTGCAACACACACAAGGCCTTTACAGTTCCCCGGTTAACCGTTGGAGTATCAAACGGACTCCAAATGGCACGAAATTTGACAGGCGGTCTACTGGTGGTGTACCCAGGACACTTGGCAAATCTCAGTCCATTCCGAGAACGTTTAACACCCGCTCACAAAAAGAGACAAGAGGGGTATGCCGGAGGACGTAGGAGTGTCGGATTGCAAAACGGACAACGGGGAAAATGCTCGGATGCATGAGACGAACACGTATGCAAATGAGATGCATATGATGACATGATATGAAATGCATGACAAGAACAAAATGCAAAACAAAGAAAAAACCCAACCACGACGGGAAATCTCATAACTTAGAGCCGAAAATGGCAGAGTCGGAATTACAAATATGACAAGTTACATCCGGGGTGTTACAACACTCCACCACTACGAAAGGATCTTGGCCCGAGATCTAGGACTGAAAGAACTCCGGATATTCAGAACGGAGGTGGTCCTCGCGTTCCCAGGTGGCTTCTTGGTCGAAATGGTGTGACCACTTCACTTTCAGGAATTTGATAGACTTGTTGCGAGTCTTGCGCTCAGTTTCTTCAAGAATAGCAACGGGATGCTCATGATAAGACAGGTCTTCTTGGAGATCAATCTCTTCGAAGTTGATGGTCCGTTCAGGACTCTTGAAGCATTTGCGAAGCTGAGACACGTGAAACGCGTCGTGCATGTTTGCGAAGTTGGACGGAAGCTCAAGTTGATAGGCAAGTTCGCCTCTTTTGCCAATGATCTTGAAAGGACCCACGTATCTAGGGGCAAGCTTCCCTTTGATACCGAAGCGACGAGTACCTTCCATTAGAGAGACATGGAGGTAGACATGGTCTCCGATCTCGAAAGCAAAATCACTGTGTTTGCTATCATAGTAACTCTTCTGGCGCGATTGCGCGGCTTTGAGATTTTCACGGATGACTTTACACATTTCTTCAGCTTATGTGATTAAGTCATTGCAAAGAAGTTGGCGTTCACTAGTCTCTGACCAATTAAGAGGAGTACGGCACTTTCTGCCATAGAGAATCTCGAATGGGCCCTTGCCCGAGCTTGCTTGGAAGCTGCTGTTATAGGAGAACTCGGCATATGGAAGACAATCTTCCCACTTCATACCGAAGGAAATGACACAAGCCCTGAGCATATCTTCAAGGATTTGATTGGCTCGCTCGACTTGTCCACTAGTTTGAGGATGGAAGACTGTGCTTAAGCGAATGTTGGTGCCCATGGCCTTCTGGAAGGAGTCCCAGAACTTAGAAGTGAAGATGCTTCCACGATCTAAAGATATCAATTGCGGAATGCCGTGCAAAGAGACAATCTTGGAGGTGTATAGCTCTGCCAACTGAGCTGTTGTGATAGATTCTTTGATTGGAAGGAAATGAGCCACTTTAGTAAGCTCGTCGATGACAACTAAGATAGCATCATTTCCACGCCTAGACTTGGGAAATCCAGTCACGAAGTCCATCTCAATATGATCAACCTTCCATTCTGGAATGGCAAGAGGTTGGAGGAGACCAGCTGGCCGTTGGTGTTCTGCTTTCACTCTTCTGCAGACATCACATTCATTCACGAACTAAGCAATTTCTCGCTTCATTCGAGTCCACCAATACGACTGCTTGAGGTCATGGTACATCTTTGTACTTCCAGGATGAATCGATAGAAGGGAATTGTGTGCCTCGTTCATAATGACTTTTCGTAGATCACCTTTAGGAACCACAATTCGATCCTCGAAGAATAGAGTGTCTTTGTCATCAAGGCGATAACACTTGTACTTGGGTTGGCTCTTGGCATCCCATTTTTCACCTTCTTCACCATGGCATCAAGAAGTTGTGCCTCACGAATTTGATCTTCCAAAGTAGGAGAGACTTGGAGGTTGGCAAGAAAGCCTTGAGAAACAACTTTGGAGATTCAGTTTGCGGAAAGCTTCACAAAGGTCCAGTTGGAATGGCTTGAGAATCAAACTGTTGTAGTAAGCCTTCCTGCTCAAAGCATCTGCAATGACATTGGCCTTGCCTGGAGTATATTCAATACTTGGATTGTACTCTTGAATCATTTCGACCCAACGAGTCTGCCTGAGGTTGAGGTTGGGTTGAGTGAAGATGTACTTGAGGCTCTTATGATCCGTGAAAATGTCCACTTTCCTTCCCAACAAGAGATGTCTCCATGTTAATAGAGCATGGACAACTGCCGCCAACTCGAGGTCATGAGTGGGGTAGTTCTTTTCGTTGGGCTTCAACTGGCGAGAGGTATAAGCAACAACTTTCTTCTCTTGCATTAACACATCACCGAGACCTTGCAGGGAGGCATCACAGAAAACCTCAAATGGCTTGGATTCATCAGGAGGAGTCAAAACAGGAGCTGTGACTAACTTCTCTTTCAGGGTTTTGAAAGCGATGTCACATTCAGGCGTCCAGACATACTTGACATGCTTCTGGAGGAGGTTGGAAAGAGGCTTTGCAATCTTAGATAAATTCTCAACGAATCTTCGACAATAGCTTGCAAGCCCAAGAAAACTGCAGAGCTACTTCACATTTTGAGGCGGTTCCCAATTCACAATTGCAGACACCTTCTCAGGATTAACAATTATGCCCTTGGCGGAGATGATATGGCCAAGGTAGAGAACCTCATCAAGCCAAAACTCACACTTTTAAAACTTCGCATAGAATTAATGCTCTCTGAGTTTGTCGAGTACCAATCTCAAATGCTTGGCATGATCCTCCTTGTTCTTGGAAAAGACTAAGATGTCATCGAGATACACCAAGACGAAATCATTTGTGTGAGGGTTGAAGATGAAGTTCATCATGCGAGAGAACGTTGGAGGATCATTGACAAGGCCGAAAGACATGGCAGTATATTCATAAGAACCATAGCTTGTTCTGAATGATGTCTTGGGGATATCTTGTTCACGAATGCGAATCTGATGATAACCAATACGGAGGTCAAGCTTGGAGAATACTTGAGCGCCCTTAAGTTGCTCGAAAAGCTCATTGATGTTGGGAAGTGGGTACTTGTTCTTTATTGTTTTCTTGTTCAATGGACGGTAGTCGACACAGAGTCGTTCCGTTCCATCCTTCTTCTTGACAAAAAGAACACCACAACCCCATGGAGAAGAACTCGGTCTGATCAGACCTTTCGTGGAGTTGTCACGACAGATGTCCTAGAGAAAGGACTTAGTCGTAGGTCCATCGCAACTAGGAAGCTTAAAGGGGTTAGTTGGGACAAAGGACATGAGAGGTTTTATACTAGTTCGGCCCCGTACGATGAAGGTAAAAGCCTACGTCTAGTTGTGTTGATATTGCTGGGGTTTCGATCACCAAGAGGCTTAACTCGCCGGCTTGGTTATCGATCTCTTGTTTCCTGCCCTAAACCGCCATCGGGTCGTCCCCTTATATACACGGGTTGATGCCTGGTGGCCTACAGAGTCCCGGCCAGCTCCTAATCGTGTCCGGCTTGGTGACTTCCTTTACATGCCTTTCTTTACAAGTCTTTCCTTACATACGACGGTTTGCAATATTGGGCCTTAAGCCGCCTCTAGGCCTTTGGGCCTTCTATAATATTTGATAAACTATCGTCTTAATGTTTACTGGGATTCTTGTGTAACCTGCCATTGGGGCTGACCCGGCCCCTCCTGGGCGGGTCATAACTGATAGCTATATCCCCAACATTAGGCCCCAGGTCGACTTTGAACTTCGTTCTTTGTCAATCTTCAATACTTAGACAAAATCCATCTTATTATCTTCTCTAAAGTTTTTGCAACCCGCCATGACATCATCTCTTGAAAACGCAAAAAACTTTTATGATGTCATCTCCCAACGGATCTTCATCTTTAATGTCTTCCGAGAATCGAGGCGTCTGTATAGTTGGATAACCATTATTCGGTTCTCCCTCGATTTTCGCGCCCGTCTGTTCACATTTTCCCTTATAAATAGGCATGCCTCGACCTTCCTCATTCTTATCTCTCTCTCCGTCTTCTTCCTCTCGCAACCCTCCTGCTGCTCGAGGCTCACCGCCGTCGCGCTTCTCCTCCGTCTCCGTCGACCTTGGCCGCTGCATCAACCCGAATCGGTCCAGAGAACGGCGGCGACCTCTGCAGAAGATCCGTGGTTGTAAGTGTTCTCCTTTTCACTTCTCAGATCTGCATTAGGGTTTCCAGACTTCTTCGTGTTCTTCATAGTTCATGGCAGTTCTTCATAGTTCTTCCACCGCATGCCTCTTCTTGATCCAAAAAGATATATATGCTTGTGCGGTAGTGTTTTTGTGCCTACTCTTGATGCCCACAGATCCCTTTCTCTGGTTCAAAGATCTCATTAGAACTCCTAGACTCATCTGTGCTAAAAAAATTAGGTCTAGAATTTTTCCCATTTTTGAATAGCCATTTGATCTGGAATAATACCAAGCAGTTAGGAAACTTGTTTGTCTCAACACTTAGCTAAATTTGCTTTTCTCAAATATCTGTAGTCATGGCGGCTTACTGTGCTGGCTTACTTTTCCTTATATGACATTAGCCCTTAACTAAGCCGCCATTACTTCCCTGTATTATCATCATTTAACTGTTAATTTCACCATTGAATTGAACCGGCATGTTGCCTTTCTTTCAGCTCATTTTTGAACATCATGTCATCCAAAGCGCCAACCATCTGCAACTGGGTTCCCTCAACCGTAACCGAGGAACGCTTGAAGGAGTTTTTTCCATAGGGTTTTTGCCAGGGAAAACCATCATGTCTTACCGTGCCCCTAACCCGGAAGAAGAACGGCCCAATCCAAGAGACGGCGAAGTGATTGTTTTTACTGACCATATGAACCGTGGCTTTTCACCGCCCGGCTCAAAGTTCTTCAGAGATGTCCTCCACCTTTTCAAACTCCACCCTCAAGATATCAGGCCCAACTCCATATCTAATATCTGCAATTTCCAAGTGCTCTGTGAGGTGTACCTTCAGGAAGAGCCGACCGTGGAGCTGTTTAGAGAATATTTTTATCTGAACCGGCAGAATGAGTGCACCAACGGCCTTAGCTTGGAGCTTGGAGGCATCTCAATTCAGCGTTGGCAGGGCGTTGTCTTCCCCCTCATAGTCTTGCCAAGTCATCCCAAAGACTGGAATCGGACTTGGTTTTATTATCAAGACACCTCACCAGCAAACGAACATCCCCTGCCAGGTTATCGCTCAGAGCGTCTTGACTCCAAATTTGCACTTCCTGACAAACTCACTGTCGCTAAATGCAAGAAGCTGATACCATCCATCGAAAGGATTAATGCTTTGTTGGGGAACGGGTTAACCGAAGTTGATCTGACCCGCTGCTGGATCTCATGGCGGGTTATACCTCTAAGCCGTCGATCAAAATTGATGTACGAGTATGGTGGAGGCCCAGATGATTCTCTTCGTCATAGCTCCGTTCAGTTACGGAAGAAGATATTGTTTCAATGTCAACCCTTCTGGTGAACCGAAAATACGAAGACTACAGTATCGTCGGGTTAAACCCCTTCTGCAAGCTTAACCCGGCGCCAGAAGTAAGGACACTCTGATCTCTCTCCTTTGTATTTTTCCCAGCCGTATTGGTTAATACTTGTCTGACCTTTCATCTTGTTTTTACCTGTCTGTAGGCCAGATCTAATTTCTGGAAAGTTAAATGTGACCACGAAGCTACCAAGAAAGCAAGAGCCACCGCCATAAACGCCAAGAAAATGACTCGGAGGTCCAAGAAGAAGAAGAAGAAGAGCACCGCCGAAGATTTGATGAAACTCGATGATACTTCTGAGTCGGAGGTAGCCCTTGACTCCCTTGGCCAACTTTTTAATAATCTTATAAACACTGATCATTACCAGGACGACACTGGGGCCAGTCAGGCCGTGGAAGAAGAGGTAACTATTTCCTCCGACTCAGCCCATTTGCCAAGACAGAAACTTCGAGTCGTAACCTGGAAAGTAAGGTTTTCACACCCTTTGGCTTATCTGGACCCTCACTTTCTTTTGAAAAAAACAGCAACATGAGAGCCGCTGTCAAGCCCGGACCAAGGACGAACTGGCTGTTGTCCTACAACAAACTCCCCAAAAACGCCAGGATGAGGTTTATTTCTTTGTCTTCTACTTTCTGTTAATTGATATCCTTCCTTGTATTACTTACTTTGTCTTATCTTTGCAGGAGGTATCTCGCTCTTCTGGCGACTCGTCTCAAACCCAGTTTCCGGCCTTCAAGACTGCCCCTGGGTAAGAAAAAATCCTTTGTCTTCCGTGTTTTTCAAATTGTCTCTTTATCCTGACAGTCCTATAAGCTTTCACTTAGTGGCCAAGCTAAGTCTAAGAAAGCCAAGGTGACCAAACCGGCGGAAGACCCGCCAGTCCTTGCTCCTGAACCGGCAAGGCCACCTTCTCCTCCATCAATTGAAACTCCAGAAGACCCGCCTATCAATGCAGAAGCAAATCCTCCTGAGCTGTCATTTGATGACACCACCGTGAATCCTTCCGCAACTGGACCATCAAGCTCAGCCAATCCGCCATCACTGTCTGCCCAAGACGTTTTGATCACCGGGAGCCATTTTATTGAACCGGGGAATCCAACCGTGCTGGCTCGCCACACGGCTAAACAAGAGGCATTGGAGAGGCAGAAAGTGCGCTTTGACATTGCCAATTATGATCATCTAAATGCCAACGATATTTTATCCGGCTATCTCAGCCATGTGCACTCCCGTCGCGACTCAGAGATCGAAATGGTCAAATAGTTGCAGCTGAAATACGAGGTATGTTCTTCCGGCTTATCTGGATTCCGCCAGCCCCCAAGTCTTCAGATTATAAGAGAACCGGAATGATCTGTAGACTTTATAATATAGGCCAAGACTTTTACCTTTGAAACTTTTCTTGAGTTCAATAAAATAGAACAAAGCTTCACTTGTAGTCCCCAAGGGCCGGTTCATTTTGATCATAAATGAGCCGGTACTTTAAATTGTCTTGTACCGTATTCAAAGAACTTCATAATTTGGCTTCACCTTTAAAAACTTGCTGAATAGCAGACATTAGCCCCCAAGTGCCAAGTGTTGTTACTTTGTAAAGTACTTGGGACTTAAAGTATGTCTTTAGAGTCATAAGAAATTGTTTTGGCATACATTAGCCCCCAAGTGTCAAGTGGTTTTTTGTAAAGTACTTGAGACTTGAATCTTGATTTTTGAACCTTAAGCGAAATCTTGACTCATCTGAGTACGTTTTTTGCAGAATGCCTTATCTGAACTAAACTCGCAATTGACTGATGCGAAGACCCGGCTAGCAGGTCAGGAGGCAGAAAGCAAGTCTGCTAACTCCAAATTGCAAATAAGTCTCTCTGAGATGGAAAATTTAAAGACCAGCTTCACTGCCAAGAAGAAAACTTGGGCAGAGGAAAAAACGCTTCTGACACAACGCGCCGAGAAGGCCGAAGCAGCCCTTGAAGAGGTTTGAACAGAGCTGAATAGTTTAAAAGTCCAGGTGTCTCAAACGGTGGCCGCCATCTTTGGTAAGCCGTTTGTCTTGGATCTTGTGTACTTTTTGCTGATCCGGAATATAAGCTGCTAGCTGACTTTGTTTATAAAATATGTGCATGCCCACGAAGCAGGAATCTGAGCCAAGATCATTTGATTAAACTAAAGGCAGTGTATACCTTAGTTGAGCAATTGTATATTGCCGCACAACAGGTACTTGGTGCCATCTCTCCTGCCAATCAAGGACCCTACCGGCTCAGCGACGTCTTGAAGAAACTGTCAATCCTACCCGCCAGGTTTCAAGAAGTGGAGCGCTCCTGTACGAGAGCCGAGTCTTTGACTGCCCTGAGCTGCTCCAAGGCTTGGGTGCCAGATCTAGACCCGGTGGACGTGGCCAGAGGATATCCCACCGTGAAGGAAGACGGATCTCCCTTTGAGCAGGATGACTTCATGGCTTGCGTGCGCGGAGTCCGACCTCAGGTGACTATTCTTGGAGACGAAACCAACATCGACAAGTATCAGCCGGGTTTTGATGTTGAAAATAAGAAGATGGCAACTCCCTCGTACAAGGTGATAGATTTAATCCCGCCTGTTCGTGAAAATACATTTGCCCCGGAAGTTGACCCGGTTGGCCTGATTGACGAAGAAGCAGAATTTGTCGCCGTGAATGGCTTTGACTGGTCAAAACCTAGCTTCCAGTCAACAGAGGGCGGTGAACCGGCGAGGGAGGAGCAATAACCATCTTCATGGGCTTATAAAAGCCTTGTAATAGTTTAGCTGTGAAAACACTGCATGCTTTGCTTATGCCATCGCGCATAAAACACTTGTATGTGATTCTGTGTTTCCTAATGTCAATATATGCATCATATTTATGGTTGTCCCTATAATACTTCAGCTCTGTTCCTGTAAATACAAGAGAAAAAACTGGCTTGGCGGCTTAGTACCGAACGGGTTAAAACACCCGGCTTATAGCCAATATGTTTACCATAATAGAAAACAGAAACATATATAAAAAGAGAACAAGGCTGAAACTAACCCTTTGGTTAATGCAGCAGGCAATTGCGTATAAACAATAGCCATTCTTGTACCTTTGATCCTTAGACCACCGGTTTGAATAACCCGGGGAATGAAGTTGATAACTCAATCTTTTTGAGAAGTCAATGCTTCTGAATACTTAATGATCATCTTACCTTGGTGGCCTTGTTGTCAAATACTCCAGCCGACGAGAAAGATCATGCTAATTATTTGTGAAATTGAAACAATAAAAAACTAAAAAGCAAATAACAGGTAATAAGTATGATTTAACCTTGTATTTAAAGGTTGGGGGCTTCTGATTCGAATACGATCAGTAAACCGGACCAAAGGGGTTAAGCTAAGGCTCGAATACGACCATATAGCCCCCAGTGGCTTTGGTGTTGCGTCGATCAAGAGGGTACCGACAACTATGTTCTCTTTGGTTCGAATACGACCTATGTTTGAACAGGAAGCCCCCAAATGACCTTGAGAGGTTTTTAACGACCCTGTTTCAAATACGATCCAAGTCGGACCCAAAAGGGGTTAAGCTATGATTCAGATACGATCAAGAAGCCCCCTAGTGAGTTTGGCCTTGAGCCGATCAAGAGGGTTACGACAGCTATGTTCTCTTTGGTTCGAATACGACCTATGTTTGAACAGGAAGCCCCCAAGTGACCATGATAGTTGCAGCTAGATTCGAAAACGATCATAAGCCGGACCAAAAAAGGTTAGACTTGATTCAAATATGATCAGCTCCGTAATAGTCATTTGAAAATAATAAATAACAAAGATGTGTAATCTTTGAAAAGAAAAGATACCGATGGTCCTGCTTTATTACTTATCAAGGTATATACAATGTTAAAGTATGTACATGATGAGAGCCGGTGGCTCAGGTGTAGTATGGCCGAAGTTGAGCAATGTTCCACGGCCGGCGGGTCTCCTCTTCCGACTTACGTGAGTCTTTGTGCTATCGAACGTCAATGAGGTAATATGACCAGTTGTTTAAGTTCTTGCTGACCACAAAGGGTCCTTCCCAAGGTGGGGATAACTTGTGTGCATCTGACAGATCCTGGATGAGCCGGAGCACCAGGTCACCTTCCTGAAAAGTCCTGGACTTAACCCGGCGGCTGTGATAATGGCGTAGGTCCTGTTGATAAATTGTTGATCGAGCCGCGGATAAGTCTCTTTCCTCATCTAACAAGTCAAGTGCATCCTGTCTGGCTTGTTCATTATTAGCCTCAACATAAGCCGCCACACGGGGCGAGTCATGACGGATGTCACTAGGCAACACTACTTCTGCTCCATACACCATGAAGAAAGGTGTGTAACCTGTGGACCTGTTAAGTGTGGTGTTGATACTCCACAGCACCGAGGGTAATTCCTCTACCCAACAACCCGGCGTTCGCTGCAAGGGAACCATAACCCGGGGTTTGAGACCTTTTAAAATTTCCTGACTCGCTCTCTCAGCTTGACCATTGGATTGAGGATGAGCTACAGAAGAAACATCAAGCCGGATATGCTCACACTGACAAAACTCCTCCATAGCCCCTTGGGACAGATTAGTGCAATTGTCAGTGATAATGCTGTGTGGAAAACTAGAACGGAAGATCACCTTTTTCATGAACTGAACCGCCGTGGCCGCATCACACTTACTCACCGGCTCTGCCTCAACCCACTTTGTGAATTTATCAACTACCACTAAAAGATGTGTCTTTTTATCCTTATACCTTTTGAATGGTCCCACCATTTCAAGCCCCCAGACCACAAACGGCCAAGTGATGAATCATCCGGAGCTCTTGAGCCGGCACATGTGCTCGTCGTGCGAACTTTTGACATCCATCAGATCTGCTGACCAGATCCTCCGCATCAGCGTGAGCCGTCAACCAGTAAAAATCGTGATGAAAAGCCTTGGCCACCAGAGATTTTGACCCGGCGTGATGACCACAATCGCCTTCATGGATCACACGAAGTATTTCTTGGCCTTCTTTAGGGGAAACACACCGCTGAAACGCTCCAGAGACGCTGCGATGGTATAATTCTCCATCAGAAATCGCCATTGACTTAGACCACCGGGTTATCTGTCGAGCCAGGGTCTCATCCGCTGGCAACTTGCCCCGGGTCATGTAGCCAAGAACGGCACTGTCCAATCTGGGATGACATGAAGAGCCGTCCCCAACTGCGCCTCCGGGTCAGGAACAGCTAGATCTTCTTCTGTGGGCAACTTAACAGACGGGTTATGCAAAACATCCAAAAAAGTGTTAGGTGGCACCGGCTTACATTGAGATCACAACCGGCTTAGAGCATCAGCCGCTTTGTTCTTCCTACGGTCAATATGCTCCACCTGATATCCTTTAAAATGTCCTGCAACCACATCAACTTCACGGTGATAAGCCGCCATGAGAGGGTCTTTGGAATCCCACTTGCCTGATACCTGTTGAGCCACTAAGTCTGAGTCGCCAAGACACCTGACCTGGCTCAGGCTCATCTCTTTGGCACTCGAAGACCATGGAGCAAGGCTTCATACTCTGATGCGTTGTTAGTGCAAGGAAACATCAACAGTAACACATAACAAAATTTGTCACCTCGAGGGGAGGTTAAAACAACTTCAGCCCCCGAGCCTTCCAACTGTCTGGACCATCAAAATGAATAGTCCAATATGTGTTGTCTGGTTTCTCTTCTGGCATCTGCATTTCTGTCCAGTCATTGATAAAATCAACCGGTGCTTGAGACTTGATCGCAGTACGTGGTACATACTTCAATCCATGAGACCCAAGCTCAATGGCCCACTTGGCGAACTCGTCTAGTGGCTTCTCTGTTTTGAATGATGTCTCCGAAAGGAGCAGAGCTAACTACAGTGATTGGGTGACCCTGAAAATAATGTTTAAGCTTCCGGCTCGCCATGAACACCCCATACACGAGCTTCTGCCAATGTGGATAACGTTGTTTGGATTCAATTAACACCTCACTAACGTAGTAAATCGGTCGTTGAACCGGATGTTCCTTGCCGACCTCCTTGCGCTCCACCACAATTGCCACACTAACAGCTCGTGAATTGGCGGCTACATATAACAACAGCGGCTCTTTCTCAACTGGAGCAGCAAGGACCGGTGGCTCAACAAGTTGTGTCTTCAGATCCTCAAAAGTAGAGTTTGCAGCATCGCTCCAAAACAAATCATCCGTTTTCTTCATCATCTGATACAAAGGCATCACCTTCTCCCCTAACCGGCTTATGAACTAGCTCAAAGCAGTAACATGACCCGCCAGCCGTTGAACGTCATTGATGCATGTTGGTTTGGCCAGGGATGTAATTGCCTTGATTTTCTCCAGGTTAGCTTCAATACCTTGGTTGGACACCAAAAAACCCAAGAGCTTGCCGGCTGGGACTCAAAAAACACACTTAGCCGGGTTAAGCATCATTTTGTAGACTGATGACCCACAAGTATAGGGGATCTATCGTAGTCCTTTCGATAAGTAAGAGTATCGAACCCAACGAGGAGCGGAAGGAAATGATAAGCGGTTTTCAGTAAGGTATTCTCTGCAAGTACTGAAATAAGTGGTAACAGATAGTTTTGTGACGAGCAACAAGTAACAAAAGTAAATAAAGTGCAGCAAGGTGGCCCAATCCCTTTTGTAGCAAAGTACAAGCCTGGACAAACTCTTATATAAGGAAAAGCGCTCCCGAGGACACATGGGAATATTGTCAAGCTAGTTTTCATCACGTTCATATGATTCGCGTTTGGTACTTTGATAAATTGACATGTGGGTGGACCGGTGCTTGGGTGCTGTTCTTACTTGAACAAGCATCCCACTTATGATTAACCTCTATTGCAAGCATCCGCAACTACAACAAAAGTATTAAGGTAAACCTAACCATGCATGAAACATATGGATCCAAATCAGCCCCTTACGAAGCAACGCATAAACTAGGGTTTAAGCTTCTGTCACTCTAGCAACCCATCATCTACTTATTACTTCCCAATGCCTTCCTCTAGGCCCAAATAATGGTGAAGTGTTATGTAGTCGACGTTCACATAACACCACTAGAGGCTAGACAACATACATCTTATCAAAATATCGAACGAATACCAAATTCACATGACTACTAATAGCAAGACTTCTCCCTTGTCCTCAGGAACAAACGTAATTACTCACAAAGCATATTCATGTTCATAATCAGAGGGGTAATAATATGCATAGGATCTGAACATATGATCTTCCACCAATTAAACCAACTAGCATCAACTACAAGGAGTAAACACTACTAGCAACCTACTAGCACCAATCCCGGACTTGGAGACAAGAATTGGATACAAGAGATGAACTAGGGTTTTGAGATGAGATGGTGCTGATGAAGATGTTGATGGAGATTGCCCTCTCCCGATGAGAGGAGCGTTGGTGATGACGATGGCGATGATTTCCCCCTCCGGGAGGGAAGTTTCCCCGCAGAACAGCTCTGCCGGAGCCCTAGATTGGTTCCGCCAAGGTTCCGCCTCGTGGCGGCGGAGTTTCGTCCCGAAAGGTTGCTTCTTTATTTTTTTCTCGACGAAAGACTTCATATAGGAGAAGATGGTCATCGGAGAGCCACCAGGGGGCCCACGAGGTAGGGGGCGCGCCCCCCACCCTCGTGGGGGTGTGGGCCCCCTGGTCTTCATCTTTGGCGAAGGATTTTTCATTATTTATTATAAGGTATTCCGTGGAGTTTCAGGACTTTTGGAGTTGTGCAGAATAGGTCTCTAATATTTGCTCCTTTTCCAGCCCAGAATTCCAGCTGCCGGCATTCTCCCTCCTTATGTAAACCTTGTAAAATAAGAGAGAATAGCCATAAGTATTGTGACATAATGTGAAATAACAGCCCATAATGCAATAAATATCGATATAAAAGCATGATGCAAAATGGACGTATCAACTCCCCCAAGCTTAGACCTCGCTTGTCCTCAAGCGAAAGCCGATAACAATAAATATGTCCCCATGTTTAGAGGTAGAGGCATCGATAAAAATAAAATACGGACATGAGGGCATCATGATTATTCTCACAACAACAACATACATAGATATTGTCATATGATTGCTTATGTTCAAGTGATGATCTATTCATAATGCAAAAGTATGAATCAGAAACCTTATTGAGAACGAACAAACTATAACCTCAGTCATTGAAGCAATTGCAATTTATCATAACATCAGAAAGAGTCTATGTCAGAGCTAAAAAGCAAGTCCACATACTCAACTATCATCTAGTCCTTCTTAATTGCTAACACTCGCGCAATACTTGTGGTTACGGAGTTTTAATCGGACACAGATAAAGATAGGGGCTTATAGTTTCGCCCAACAACCTTTTTACTTCGAGGGTAATGTCAACAATAATAACTCATGCCCCCTACATCCAATTAGATATATATATCAAGGTTCTTTCCAACATGCTGGGCTTGCCAAAGGATAAAATGAAAAGGGGAGAGGTGAAGATCACCATGACACTTGCATAAGGTAGAAGATAATAATAAAAGATAGGCCCTTCGCAGAGGGAAGCAGAGGTTGCCATGCGCTTTTATGGTTGGATGCACAAAATCTTAATGCGAAAGAACGTCACTTTATATTGCCCCTTGTGATATGAACCTTTATTATGCAGTCCGTCGCTTTTATATTTCCACATCACAAGATCATGTAAATCTTATTTCTCCCACACTAATCATACATATTTAGAGCAATTCTTATTGCTTTGCACTGATGACAACTTACTTGAAGGATCTTACTCAATCCATAGGTAGATATGGTGGACTCTCATGGCAAAACTGGTTTAAGGGTACTTGGAAGCACAAGTAGTATCTCTGCTTGGTGCTGAGAATTTGGCTAGCAAGAGGGGGAAAGGCAAGCTCAAGATGTTGGATGATCCATGACAACACACTTTATCTCACATATAAGAAAACATAACCCATTACATTGTATTCCTTGTCCAACATCAACTCTTTAGCATGTCATATTTTGATGAGTGCTCCCAATCATAAAAGATGTCAATAATAGTATATTTATATGTGAAACCTCTCTTTCCTTATTACTTCCTATTAATTGCAACGATGACCAAAGCTATGTCTGCCAACTCCCAACAACTTTTAATCGTCACACTCCTTCTATGTGAAGTCATTACTATCAATAAGATCATATTAACTTTTGTTTCTTCTTATTCTTTTTCTCTTTTCTTTTATTCACCCAAGATCATAGCACGAAAACCAAGCCCTTGACTCAACACTAATCTTTATTATATAGCTCACAGACTCGATTACATAGAGAGATCATAAGGCAAAACACAAAACTAGATCATGCCATAAACTTTATTCTACTAGATCAAAATACTACTAATAGATCGAACTAAGGAAAACGGTAAAGATAAGGAGTTGTGATTGTGATACGACTGGGGCACCCTGTCGGATTTCGGGTTCCGGCAGACCCTTGAGGTTCGAACACTGGGGTGCGTGTGGAGATTTCGCCTCCTACCTACCTGCAGCCCTCCGCCTCGCTAAGATCTAAGCTATGGAAAGAACAACACAAGAGACACAGGGTTTATACTGGTTCGGGCCACCGTTGTGGTGTAATACCCTACTCCAGTGTGTGTTGTGGATTGCCTCTTCGGCTAATGATGAATGAACAGTACAAGGAAGAACAGCGTCGCAAGGTCCTGGTTCTTTGGCGGGGGGGACGAACTGCTAGAGAGTTCAGTCACCCTTCTCTCTCTTCTCTCATTTCGATCTTCTCTTCTTCGTCCTTCCCCTCAACCTCTCTCTCGGATTTCGATCCCCTTCCTACTATGGTGGCTAGTCCAGAGGCCCTGGTCCTCTTCCCAAATATCAAGCGGGAAGGGAGCCAACAATGGCAGGCTAATTTGAAGGGGGACAACTAGTACCAGCTATCCTGACAAAAGTAGTCTTCGCCTGCACAAAGCTCTGGTGGTGACGCTGTCTTGGGCTCCACAATGACCTCCGTCTTGCAGTCCTCCTGGTCTTGGTCTTGTTGCACCGAAATGGCAACCTTTGCCTGATGCCTCGGTACTCCGTGGCTGTGCTTGCCCCCTTTGCACCAAAGGGGAAAGGAGGACACTGCGCGTGGCACCCGCCTGGCGCCCTTGGTCGTCATGGCTTGCGTCACGGGCACCTCGTGAGGTACCCCGCCTTGATCTCTCCGCCTCCTCGCGAGCCAGCCTGATGAGGCCGTGCCTGAGGAAGCTCCGTGTCGTCCGCCCCGCGAGGCTTGGCCCCTCGCGAGGGTCTTGGGTCTGTGTTGATGAAGATGGGCCGTGCTGGGCCCCCCTTTGAGCCACGCCGCAGGCCGCAGGCAGGCAAGTCTGGGGACCCCCGTTCCCAGAACGCCGACAGTAGCCCCCGGGCCCAAGGCGCGCCCGGACTTGGCCGTGCAGGGAGGCGAAAGGGCAAGAGCGAAGCGCCGCGGGCCCTAACAGCCTGCGGCCTTGGGCGCCTGGCGGTTGATTGGACGTGGGCGTCTCCACTTCCCCATGGCGCCTCGGCAACTGCACGGATTGGACAAGTCCCTGCATGCAAAGCGGGTCATGATTACCTGCGATCGTGGGGGCCGCGGTTGGGCCCTCGCCGCTATAAGTACGGAACGGCGCGCGCCCTTCCAGTTCATCCCCCCTTGCTTCTCCTTCTTCTTCATGGCCCCGTCGAGGAGGTTCTCGGCCGCAGAGAAGGGGAAGGCTCGCCAGGTTGAGCCTGCCTCTCCCCCGCCCAAGCGCGGCCGAGGGCGCCCTCGCAAACATCCTGTGGCCACCACGGCAGCTCCCCGCGGCCGTGGAGACGATTTCCAGCACGCGACGGGCGGATTGCTGCGGCCGGGGGCGCGCTCCGGTCGCGCGTCCCCCTAGGCCGCGCTTTCGCGCTGCAGAGGTGCTGCCGAGTTCGTCGTGTGGTCGGCGGAGCCGACTAGCACCCGGCTTCCACTTCCTCGCTTCCTCCTCGGCGAGCTCCCGCCGCCCCGGGCGGCCTCTGGCTTCAGGCCGACGGCTGCTGCAGCCGGGCCTCATGGGCTTCACTGGAGGTCTCCGCAGCCGGGAGCCTGGCCCTGGCCCGCGTTGGCAGACGTTTGCCCGCGCGCGTGGCCTGAGCCGTCGGTGCACCCTGCACTTCAAGTTTGACGGCGATGCCACCCTCTACGTGAGGGTGTTTGGGGAAGATGGTCGCCGCGCAGGGTGCTGCCCTGAGGACGACGACCGCGGCCGGGAACCCAGCTCCGGCGATGATGGAGAGGACAGCGCTCGCGTGATGGCGGCGCTCAGGGTTCCTCAAGCTTCTCCGGTTCTTCTTCAGGCGGCGACTCTTCTAGCGGTGGCCGCGGTCAGCCTCCACGCGTCGTATCTTCTTGGGAGGTGGTAGCGTGTCCGCCCGCCGTCGCGCCCCGGTGAAGCGCGAGAGGGAGTCAGCCTGAGCCCCGGAGGCAGCTCGAGTCTTCCCTGCAGGCCGGTGTGAGGCGAGCTGCGCCTGATTCGTTCTTTCTTTTTCCTTTCCTGCGTAAAAAGACAGTAGTGTGGAGCCCCGTCGGGGCGTGTTTTGGGTTATTGCTGTTAATCATCGTTTTGCTTCCGTTATCCGTGCCTTCCGGCTACGTGCCCGTGCGTGGATAGTTCCCGGCCCCAGCCGTGGGGGGGCGACCGACCCAGGCCCTGTGTTCGTGTCGCGGTGCCCATGGGGCACGGACTAGAGGGGTGCTCCTGTAATGGACCCAGGTCGCGAAACCTTTGAACGGCTAGGACAGGAACACTCGCGAGGGCGCTCGGCTGCACCCCTCACGAGGCCTTGCATAAGAGAAATCGAGGCAGGAGAGTGAAAAGTCGAAGAACCACAAGCCAAAGACGGCAACAACTTCAATAAAACTTCGAATGAGAATGAACAAGCTAACTGCGGAAAGCAAATGAAAAAGCCACGTCCGGCACTTGATCTAGTCTTCGACGTCTTCTCACCAGCGCGGAGCTAAGTGCTGCCACTGGGCGTGGGAGGGAGCCCCAGGGCCTGAGGCCGGCACTCCTGAGACTCCGAGGCGTGTACAGCCCCAACTCATTATTACGTGAGAGTGTCACGGGCGGCGAGCTTCACAGGTGTTGGCCTTCTTCACAGGCTCCGGGCCTTTTCCAAAACGCGACAGCTTCACAGGCATTCGCCTTCTTCACAGGCTCTGGGCCTTTTCCAAAACGCGACAGCTTCACAGGCATTCGCCTTCTTCACAGGCTCTGGGCCTTTTCCAAAACGCGACAGCTTCACAGGCATTCGCCTTCTTCACAGGCTCTGGGCCTTTTCCAAAACGCGACAGCTTCACAGGCATTCGCCTTCTTCACAGGCTCTGGGCCTTTTCCAAAACGCGACAGCTTCACAGGCATTCGCCTTCTTCACAGGCTCTGGGCCTTTTCCCAAAACGCGACAGCTTCACAGGCATTCGCCTTCTTCACAGGCTCTGGGCCTTTTTAGGGGTAGAACCTCCGGAGGTGTTGGATGTTCCATGCGTTCTGGACCGGCACCCCCTCCTGAGTCTCCAAGCGCGCGGAGCCGGGCCTGGAAACATGAACAACTTTGAACGGGCCCTCCCACATGGGAGAGAGCTTGTGCAGCCCCTCCCTATAGAGAACCCGCCTGAGCACGAGCTCTCCTACCTCGAGAGTTCTGGGGCGGATGTTGCGGCAGTGATATCGCTGCAGTGGTTGTTGGTACCTTGCCGCTCGCAGCGCGGCTTCTCGGCGACGTTCCTCCCCCAGCATGAGGTCCATCCCCCGCATGGCGTCCTGCTGCGCCTCGCCGAATGCCAGGACCCGCGCAGAGCGATGTCTGACCTCATGAGGGAGGACCGCTTCGGATCCATAGACCAGGAAGAACGGGGTCTCTCCAGTCGGCTTGGTCACGGTTGTGCGGATGGACCACAGCACGGACTGAAGCTCGTCGTACCAACCTCTGCCGCAGGCCTCCAGCTTCTTCTTGAACGTCCTGGTCTTGAGAACCCTCAGGACCTCTGCGTTGGCTCGCTCGGCCTGGCCGTTGCTTCGGGGGGGCGCCACTGAAGCGTAGTATATCTGCGTTCCAAGGTTAGCACAGTATGTTTTGAAGAGGTTACTGGTGAACTGCGAACCGTTGTCTGTGATGATGCGGTTCGGCACCCCGAACCGGCTCATGAGGCCCTTGATGAACTTGACCGCGGAACCCGCGGGAATGGTGTATACAGCCTCTACTTCAGCCCACTTGGTGAACTTGTCCACGACGACGTAGAGGTAGCGGTAGCCCCCTGGCGCCCGAGGAAACGGGCCCAAGATGTCCAGCCCCCAGACTGCGAATGGCCACGAAAGGGGTATAGTCTGCAGGCCTCCTGCTGGCTGATGGATCTTCTTGGCGTGGAACTGGCAGGCCTCACAAGCTTTCACTAGTTCGACGGCGTCATTGAGTGCGGTGGGCCAATAAAACCCACTGCGGAACGCCTTGCCGACGAGGGTCCGTGATGATGAATGATGTCCACAGTCTCCGCCGTGTATATCTTCCAGCAGTTCCTTCCCTTGCTCCCTGGAGATGCAGCGCAGGGATACATCGTTTGGTCGCTTCCGGTAGAGCTCTCCATCCTTGATGCAGTATGCCGTGGCCTGGCGTGCCACTCGCTCCGCTTCCTCCTCCTTCTCCGGCAGGGTCCCTTGTGTTAAGTAACTCCGGAGCTCCGTGATCCAGCATCCCTCCTGAGGTTCCATCGTCAGGAGCAGGCGTGCTCCTGAGGCCGGGCCACAGGCCGGAGCCCTGAGGCAGGTGGCTGGGGGAGCTCCTCCCGAGGCTGAGCCGTGTTTGACAATGACGGCAGGGCTGAGGGCTTGAAGAGCCGCTCCTCGAAACGCCAGGCTCCTGAGGTAACCGCCTGGACGCCCGTTTGGCGATGTCGTCGGCCTCCTGATTGGTGCCACGGGGCACATGCTGCAACTCCAACCCCAGAACTGCTTCTCCATCCTGCGGACCTCCGCAAGGTAGGCTTCCATGTGCTCATCTTTCGGCTCGTACACCTTGTTGGAGAAATTGACAAGGAGCTGCGAATCGCCCTTGATGGTGAGGCGTTTCACCCCCAGGGCAGCTGCGGCCTTCAAGCCCGCTATTAAACCTTCATACTCCGCTATGTTGTTGGAGACCTTTTCACCTTGCTGGAAACAGAGCTGTACAGCGTAGTAGAGCTTGTCCTGAGTGGGCGATATAAGCACCGCCCCAGCCCCAGCGCCATGCCTGGAGAACGCCCCATCGAAGTACATGACCCAGCCTTCTGGCGCCTCGCTTCCCGGGGAGAGGGACCGATCCTCGTCGGCCTTGAGGCCTGGTGCCTCCGTCCATTCTGCCACAAAATCCGCCAACGCTGCTCCCTTGATGACTCTGGTCGTGCTGAATTCGAGCTGAAATGCTTGCAGTTCTATGTTCCACTCAGCGACCCTTCCAGCTGAGTTAGGGCTCCTGAGCACTCTCTCCAGGGGGTATGACGAGACGACCTTGATGGGGTGACCCTGAAAATAGTGCCGCAGCTTGCGCGAGGCCACCAGTAGCGCGAGGAGGAGTTTTCTGAGGCATGGGGTACCGTGCCCTCTGCGCATCCCGCAACACCGTGCTGACGAAGTACACTGGGTGCTCAACGAGGTTGGGTGCGTCAGTGCTGGTGGCTCCCTTCGGAGACCATGGCGCCTCTTGAGGGCAAGGCCTCCTGAGGCTGGCCATCTGGGAGAGGGGCCTCTTCCGCCCGGTGCACTCCTCTGCGGCGGCTGATCCTCCTCAGCCGCGGTGGCGGTTTTCTGGGCCTTCCTTGTTCCTGTTTTGCCTTGTCCCGGGCTGCTGCTGCGGTTTTGATTCGACGCTCCTCTCTAACCGCCACCAGGGCTGCGCTGGCGGAGTAGGGAGTGGCGGCGAGGTAAAGCACCAGGGGCTCTTGAGGGCGCGGAGCCACCATGACCGGTGGGCTGGTCAGGTATCTCTTGAGATCCTGGAACGCCTTGTCGGCCTCTTCAGTCCACTCAAAGGGCCCCTTTTTCTTCATTAGCTGGAAGAAGGGCAGCGCTCGTTCCCCCAACTTGGAGATGAAGCGCCCTAGCGCGGTCACGCGCCCGTGAGCTTCTGCATTTCTCTGAGGGTCTTTGGCGGGCTCATGTCTTCCACCGCCTTGACCTTCTCCGGGTTAGCCTCGATGCCTCGGTGGGACACGAGGAAACCCAAGAGCTTGCCGAGGGGACTCCGAACACACACTTCTCTGGGTTGAGCCGTAGGTTCACTGCGTTGAGGCTCGCGAAGGTTTCCTCCAGGTCTTGTATCAAGGTCCTGGCCTCCCGAGACTTTACCACAATGTCATCGACGTAAGCTTCAACATTCTTCCCGAGCTGCGGGCCCAAGGTGATGTGCATCAGCCGCTGAAAGGTCGCCCCTGCGTTACGCAGCCCGAATGGCATGCATGTGTAGCAGTACACCCCACACGGGGTTAGGAAGGCTGTCTTTTCGACGTCTTCTACCGCCATCTTGATCTGGTGATACCCAGAGAAGGCATCCAAGAAGCATAGCAGGTCGCATTCCGCGGTGGAATCGACGATCTGGTCGATGCGGGGGAGCGGGAACGGATCTTGCGGGCATGCTTTGTTGAGGTTGGTGAAGTCGACACACATGCGCTCCTTCCCTCCCTTCTTTGGCACAACGACAGGG
Organism: Triticum urartu; assembly: GCF_003073215.2. Lineage (NCBI taxonomy): Eukaryota > Viridiplantae > Streptophyta > Magnoliopsida > Poales > Poaceae > Triticum > Triticum urartu. The sequence goes on from NC_053022.1 coordinate 195,394,242, forward strand.
TTGGCCAACCAATCCGGGTATCGGACCTCGCGAATGACCCCAGCGGCTTCTAATTTGCGGGTCTCTTGGACGATGAAGGCCTGCTTTTCTGTGGACTGCCGCCTGGCCTTCTGCTTCACAGGGCGCACGTTGGGGCACACGTTGAGGTGATGCTCGATTACACTCCTAGGGATCCCTGCCAACTGGTCAGGCTCCCAAGCGAATACCTTCTTGTTTGCGCGCAGGAACCTGACCAGGGCCTCCTCCTGCTCGGGTTCGAGGTTGGCGCCTATGGTGAAAGTGGCGTTGGTGGACCCGTCCTCATCGACGGGTATCTGCTTGGTTTCTGCCTTGTCTTGGGTGAACAACTGTTTCTTCTTGGCGGGTGCAGCCCCCTTGGGCTCGGGGGTCTCCAAGTCGGCGGGCTGTGCTGACGCCGCCGTCTTGAAGGCGAGCTTGAGCACCCGCAGCGCGTCTCCGGTGTCCCCGTGCACGGTGAGGACACCGCTGCTCCCGGGCATCTTCATGAGGTTGTACGCCGGGTGCGTCGCGGCCATGAACTGGGCCAGCGCTGGGTAGCCGAGGATGGCGTTGTAGGGGAGGCTGATGGGGGCGATGTCGAAAGTCGACCAGCTCCGTGCGGAAGTTGTTGTAGGTGCCGAAGGTTACTGGGAGCCGGATCTGTCCCAAGGAGCTGGATGATCCGCCCCCAACGCCTGAGAAGGGCCGGCTGGGTTGCAGCCGTTCCAGGGGTATGCAGAGGAGGTTGAAGGCCTCGACCGAGAGCACGCTGAGGCCCGCACCGCCATCGATGAGAGTTCTGGTGACGGCCACCTGGCAGATGGTGGGGGTGCACAGCATGGGGAGCGCACCCGAGCAGGCCGAGTTGGAGGGGTGGTCCTCCGAGCTGAAGGTCAGGCCGGCCTTGGGCGCCGCCCGGTCCGGGAGAGCCCCCTGCCGCGTGGAAGCGGCGCTGACCCGGCGGATGAACGGCTTGACGTGGTGACTTGTAGGCGGCGCCTGCGAGCCGCCCAGGAGGGCCGCGACGACCGGGGGTGTTGGTGTAGCGCGATGGGCGGGGAAGAGGCTGCGGGGCTCTTCCCAAGAGGCCACGGAGGCTGCCGGCAGGTGGAGCAGCCATGTGCGCGCGAGCGTCGGTGAGGGCCATGGGGAGCCAGTTGGCCATGACCCTATCGTCACCTCCAGCTTCGAGGAGGGCCTCCTCGCTCGCCAGCAAGAAGGCCAGCGGATCTGTCGCGCCGCGTAGCGCGGCGGCGTCGTTGGCTTGAACTTGTCCGGCCACCGTACCCGTTGCAGGGCTGGGGCCAGGGCTCGGAGCCCCCTGGCCCCCGTGCTGGCGCCGGCGGCCGAGCGGGCGACGCGCTACTCATCGCGAGGCAGGCCGTGGCGGTGGCGGAAGAGAAAACTCGTGCACCCCTACCTGGCGCGCCAAATGTCGGATTTCGGGTTCCGGCAGACCCTTGAGGTTCGAACACTGGGGTGCGCGTGGAGATTTCGCCTCCTACCTACCTGCACCCCTCCGCCTCGCTAAGATCTAAGCTATGGAAAGAACAACACAAGAGACACAGGGTTTATACTGGTTCGGGCCACCGTTGTGGTGTAATACCCTACTCCAGTGTGTGGTGTGGTGGATTGCCTCTTGGGCTGATGATGATGAACAATACAAGGAAGAACAGCCTCGCGAGGGTCTGTTCTTGGCTGGGGGGGACGAACTGCTAGGAGGAGTTCAGTCACCCTTCTCTCTCTCTTGTCTTCTCTCGATCCTTCCTCAACCTCTCTCTCGATTCGATCCCTCCTCTATGGTGGCTGGTCCTATTTATAGAGGCCCTGGTCCTCTTCCCAAATATCGAGCGGGAAGGGAGCCAACAATGGCGGGCTAATTTGAAGGGGGACAGCTAGTACCAGCTATCCTGACAAAAGTAGTCTTCGCCTGCACAAAGCTCTGGTGGTGACGCCGTCTTGGGCTCCACAATGACCTCCGTCTTGCAATCCTCCTGGTCTTGGTCTTGTTGCACCGAAATGGCAACCTTTGCTTGATGCCTCGGTACTCCGCGTGCTGCGCTTGCCCCCTTTGCACCAAAGAGGAAAGGAGGACACTGCGCGGGCTGGCACCCGCCTGGCGCCTTGGTCGTCATGGCTTGCGTCACGGGCACCTCGTGAGGTACCCCGCCTTGATCTCTCCGCCTCCTCGTGAGCCAGCCTGGTGAGGCCGTGCCTGAGGAAGCTCCGTCGTCCGCCCCGCGAGGCTTGGCCCCTCGCGAGGGTCTTGGGTCTGTGTTGGTGAAGATGGGCCGTGCTGGGCCCCCCTTTGAGCCACGCCGCAGGCCGCAGGCAGGCAAGTCTGGGGACCCCCGTTCCCAGAACGCCGACAGTAGCCCCCGGGCCCAAGGCGCGCCCGGACTTGGCCGTGCAGGGAGGAGAAGGGCAAGAGCGAAGCGCCGCGGGCCCTAACAGCCTGCGGCCTTGGGCGCCGCATGGCGGTTGATTGGACGTGGGCGTCTCCACTTCCCCATGGCGCCTCGGCAACTGCACGGATTGGACAAGTCCCTGCATGCAAAGCGGGTCATGATTACCTGCGATCGTGGAGGTCGGCGGTTGGCCCTTCGCCGGGCCATAAGTACGGAAGCGCGCGCCCTTCCAGTCCATCCCTTCTTGCTTCTCCTTCTTCCCGGTCCTTGCTCCGTCTTGCTGCGATGGCTCCGATCCGCCGGTTCTCGACGGCAGAGAAGGGAAAGGCTCCCCGAGAGGAACCAGACCCGCTCCCGCCAAAGAAACGGCTCGTCCTGCCTGGGACGAGGGGGCCCATCAGGTGGTGTCGAGGCCCTGGTGCGAGCGGCCACCGCCGGGGTTCCCGCTTCCCTTGTACGCCCACATCGAGGGCTCTGAAGGAGTCGATGTTGATCGCCACGGGCGGCGCCGCCATCAGCGCGCGACGGGTCAACGAAGGTGTGGGTCGTCCCCCCTGGGGTCCACACCGAGGGCTCCTCCCGAGAGTTTGTTCTCCACGCCGCCATGCCTCCTCAGTCCTGGATTCGCCTTCCTCCCTTCTTCACCTCCATCATCCCGCATGGAGAGCTCCTGGAGCTTTGGCTGCAGCACGCCGGCTGCAGCGCCCTCGCGACCGAGGCAGAGGTCGTGGTCGTTGCCCCGGGCGAGGTCTTCATGACTCGAGGCTGGAGCGAAATCACCCGGGTTTGCGGGACAAGATGCGCCTTCGCGATCCACTTGGAGTACGACGGTGCTTCGGTGATGTTCTTCAAGGTCTTCGATGCGAACGGGCGCCGGCTGGAGTGCTGCCCCGGGAGAGGTGGTCGGGACCCTGCTACGGCGAGGACTGGGCCCGCCGACCGCTCCCTTGGCGGCTCCTCAGGCGGCGGAGGCGTCGAGAGGTTCAGCGACTCCGGCGAGCTCTTCGCGACTCCGGAGACGAGCGACGACAGCTACGAGCCCCCGAGCCGGCGCCGCTCCTGGAGCAGGGCGGGCTCGTCAGACGTCGCCGACTCTGATCTGGATGGGGTTGGCGCCGATGCTTGACTGCCCACTGTTGATGATGGCGTCTTTTGCAGGGGCGCGCGTAGTTAGTGTCCCTTTAGGTTCTGTTCCCTGCGAGGAATCAAAGACACGTCGTGGGGGCTTGTAAGGTGCCTGTGATCGTTTTGTTAATATAACCCTTGTCGTAGAATTGTGCGAGTTGCTCATTCCGTCTTAGCTCAGTCCTCCCTTTCGAACCTCACGAGGGCTTGGTGCTCTGCGCCGACAGGTCCCAGTCCCAAGGCGGCTTCAGCCGTCGCTGGTATGCCAGGTCGCAGATGCCGGTGGTCAAGGCCAGGAGGTGAGCGACCCGGAGTCCGGTAAGAGCCCCTGAGTCACGATGCTCAGGAGGTCCCCTTTGGCGCTCAAGCAGCCGTCGTGAGAAAGGAGAGCGGCGTCGCTAACACGGGATTGCATTAGGTGCGGGGATGGTGCCACGGTAGCTGGCGCTTCCGGGTGGTGACTTATCTCGAGAATCAGGGGCCGCTCTCTGGTGTGTCGCCGGGTCCGTGCATCGGCAGGCGCGAGGTTGCTTGGCGAGGTCCTCGTGTGTCCCTCCCCTCTCGCCCTTGCTCCCCTTTCTGCTCTACGTCCTCAGGTCCTGGTCCTCGAGCGAGTCTCAGCCATCGCTGGTATGCCAGGTCGCGATGCCGTGGACAAGGCCAGAGGGTGAGGGCTGGAGAGCCAGTAGGAGCCCTGAGTCGCGATGCTCAGGCACCCCCCTTTAACGTGCAAGCGGTTCGCGCGGATGAGAGTGGAGGAGACACCGCAAGGGCCTCGCCTGACGTAGCTCCTTTAAGAGATCATGTAGACCCATCAGAGAAATAACGAGGGGTTGCCATGACAATTGACAGTCAGCCGTTGGTTGCTTCTGAGGGGTAATGAGGCACTGAAGGCTTGACGAGGTGGCGCCATGCGGGGCTGCCGCAGCCAGAGCTCAGCCATCCAGGTTTGTCGGCGTTGCAGCGACGGACCCATGCGCAAGCGTCGTGCCGTTTGGGAGCAGCTCCGTCAGTTGAGCGGGCAACTAGGTCAAGCACATTAGCCGCGAAGGAGTGGATTCATTCAAATAGACGCTGGGAAGGCGGACATCACTGGGTCAGGCCCGAGCGACTTGGGGATCATGCAGCCCGAGGGGCGCCCCCAACAAGGTAAGCTAACAACATGAAATAAAAGGGATACACGCCGCAGGGACGGACCCACGCGGCCTGGGAATAATGCAGCCCTGGGGGGCACTCCCAGCTGGAAGTGAAACCTGAAAGATGTCACCTGATGACGCTGAGGACGAAGGGGTGTTGGTGTAGTAGACTCGGTGGGCTGCGGAAGCCGATCCTCATGAGCCCCCAGGCCCAGGGGCCTCGGGAGGCTCCGGAGGCGCTGGCGGCTCCTCGCGGACCATCTCCATCTCCGCCAGGCCTGCGGAACGCCTGGCCTCTTGTGCCTCCGTGATGCCCCTCATGAGGCGCTGGTACGTGGTAGCCGCGTTCGGCAAGCCGTAAGGCATGCGAACGTAGCTGTGGGGTGGACCTCCGCACGCCCCACTCGCGAGGGCCAGAGGCGCTCCAGAGAGGCGACTCGGTTGAGCCCTGGTATGTCGATGCAGACGCGCAGCCCACCATCCTCGCCTGGATGGGGAGCCACTGCTGGTAGGCGGCGGCCGCCTTTCATGACTCTTGACTCCTGTAGCTCCTGAATGGCCTTGCTGACGAACTCCTGAGGGTCTGGCTCTCCTTGCCTTGCTCCTTCTTGAGGGAAACGTGCTTCGAAACACGCCTCCATGTGGTGCCCAAGCGCCTCCCTCGTGACCCTAGCTAGGTCGGTGGCCCTCCAGGGGAGAGCCCCCGAGCCCTGCCTGAGGAGGGCGCCGGGCGCGCTTTCCTATGCGATGGAAGGAGGTTCCCCCTGGGCAGGCACGGGCCCAGAGGGGCCTTCCTCCTGAGGGGCCGGGCCGGACAATGTCTTCTTCTTCTTGGGGGCGGTCTCGGGAAGCCTCCTGCTTCCGCGATCCGGGTCTTCCAGTGACGCGGCCTGAAAGGCACGTTCCAGGGAACACACCGCGTCCTTCTCTTCACAGGGCACCGTGATGACTCCGCCACTTCCTGGCATCTTGAGGACGTTGTAGCCGTGGTGAGTTACGGCCATGAACTTGGCCAGCGCTGGGTACCCAAGGATGGCGTTGTACGGCAGGCGAATGTGAGCGACGTCGAAGTCGATGAGCTCGGTGCGGTAGTTGTTCGCGTGCCCCGAAGGTGACAGGGAGGCGGACCTGCCCAATCGGGACCGTGGAGCCGTCGGTGATTCCGGAAAGGCTTGGTTGGCTGAAGCTGGCTGTAGGGCACTTGGAGATTGTTGAATGTTTCCACGGACAGGACGTTGAGCCCTGCCCCGCCATCGATGAGGGTCCTGGTGACCACCACGTTGCTGATGATTGGGGAACAAAGCATCGGGAGGACTCCGGCTGTAGCTGCACACTTGAGCTGATCTGCTGAGCTGAACGTGATGGCGCACGCCGACCACCTGAGGGGCGTGGCTTCGAGCTTGGGGAGGACTGCATTCACTTCGGCGAACTGCTTGAAGATGCGTTGAGAGGCTGGGGCTTGAGCTCCGCCCAGGATGCAGGCGATCGCGCGCGGCTCCTGGAAGCCCCCAGCCCCCTCGTCTGGTGGCGGTCCTCGTTTCTCCTTGGCTAGCGGCGGCAGCGGAGGGAGGCCTGCTTGCCTGGGCGATCCTCGCGAGGCTGATCCCTCCAGTCTCCCTCACGAGGCGGGGTCTTGCCAGCGATCCTCGCGAGGTTGATCGCGCCACCCTTGGCGCGGGCCACGGTCTTCCCAGCGTCCTGCGTTCCTTCCTCCTCCTCGACCGTAGCCCCGGTCACCGCGGTCGGGGCGACGGCCGATCCTTCCTTCTCGCACGGCTCAGAGCTCTTGACATTCGTTGGTGTTGTGGGTGTGGAGGTCGTGGTACACACAGTACCGACTGCCCTTGGAGGTTCGGGCTGATCTCTGCCCCGCTTGGTGTCTGGTTCTGCCGCGAGCACGGCAGCCCCCTTGCGCTTCACATCCTTGGCCTTGGGCTTCTTCTCTTCTGGGTCTGCGGCAGGCAGCTCGAGGAGGGAGAGACGCCCTTCCTCAGCCCTGGCGCACTTGGTTGCCAAGTTGAACAACTCCAAGGAAGTGCACAGGTCTTCATGCATCGCGCCAGCTCCTCCTTCATCTTGACATCACGCACGCCGTCGGAGAAGGCTGAGATGATGGCCTCCTCAGTCACCCTGGGAATCTTGAGGCGTGCGTTGTTGAAGCGCTGGATGTACTTCTGTAGGGTCTCCCTGGGTTGTTGCTTGATGCGGCGCATGTCGCTCACGGCGGGTGGCCGGTCGCGAGTATCTTGGAAGTTGGCGATGAGGCGGGTGCGCATCTCGTCCCAGGAGGAGATCGTGCCTGGAGCCAGGTTCAGGAGCCAGGTGCGGGCCCCATCCTTGAGCGCCATGGGAAACCAGTTCGCCATGACCTTCTCGTCTCCGCTGGCAGCTTCGATGCCCAGCTCATAGAGCTGGAGGAACTCCGCAGGGTCAGCCGTGCCGTTGTAATGAGGAGGCAGGTCTGGCTTGAACTTGTCGGGCCACGCGACGCTGCGTAGCTCGGTGGTGAAGGCACGGCAGCTTGCTGTGGCCACGGGAGGCCTTGGGTGACGGAGAGCTTGGTCTTGCGTGTCCCCACGCGCTGTAGCTGGGAGCAGTGCGGGGTCTTGACGTGCGGGAGCAGGAGCATGGTCGCGACATGCTGGAGCAGGGAGCGCCTGGGCAGCTTCCGCCCAGGGACCACGTGCCTTGGAGCCATGGCGCCTTCCTGAGGAGGAAGCGGCCGGGGCACCGCCGGAGCTTCGTCTCCTGCGCGGGGCGGGGTGCAGTGCAGCGGAACGGACGACGCAGGAGAGCCCCCTGCGGCGCGGACGAGCTCGGTGACGCGGTCGAGCCATTCTTCGTAGACGTCGTCGACGGGACGGTAGCACAGGAGCTCATTTGCCGTGATGAGCGTAGCTCGAGCCTCCATGGGTGCACGGAGCGTGCGGGACGAAGAACCAGCCAGGGTGAGCAAGGGAGTTGCGGTGCGGCCGTCTTGCCGCACGGACGGATGCTGAGACGATGCTTGCTGCTCTTCCCCCGCCGGGCCGGTGGCGGCGTTGACGGCAGGTGACGGGGAACGGTGAGGACGCCCGCCGACAGGAGCCGTCTGGGCGACGCGGGAAGCGAGAGCGGCCCGATGCTCGGCGCAGGCCCGACGAGCGTCAGGCATGGGCGCGATGGTCAGAGGAGAACGGGGTGGTGGAAGACGAATTCCGGCGCACCCCTACTTGGCGCGCCAAATGTCAGATTTCGGGTTCCGGCAGACCCTTGAGGTTCGAACACTGGGGTGCGCGTGGAGATTTCGCCTCCTACCTACCTGCACCCCTCCGCGTCGCTAAGATCTAAGCTATGGAAAGAACAACACAAGAGACACAGGGTTTATACTGGTTCAGGCCACTGTTGTGGTGTAATACCCTACTCCAGTGTGTGGTGTGGTGGATTGCCTCTTGGGCTGATGATGATGAACAATACAAGGAAGAACAGCCTCGCGAGGGTCTGTTCTTGGCTGGGGGGGGGACGAACTGCTAGGAGGAGTTCAGTCACCCTTCTGTCTCTCTCTCTGATTTCGATCTTCTCTTCTTCGTCCTTCGCGGATTTCGATCTCCCTCAGCCTCTCTCTCGGATTTCAATCCCCCATCCTACTATGGTGGCTAGTCCTATTTATAGAGGCCCTGGTCCTCTTCGCTAATATCGAGCGGGAAGGGAGCCAACAATGGCGGGCTAATTTGAAGGGGGAGTTTCAGGACTTTTGGAGTTGTGCAGAATAGGTCTCTAATATTTGCTCCTTTTTCAGCCCAGAATTCCAGCTGCCGGCATTCTCCCTCCTTATGTAAACCTTGTAAAATAAGAGAGAATAGCCATAAGTATTGTGACATAATGTGAAATAACAGCCCATAATGCAATAAATATCGATATAAAAGCATGATGCAAAATGGATGTATCAACTCCCCCAAGCTTAGACCTTGCTTGTCCTCAAGCGAAAGCCGATAACAATAAATATGTCCCCATGTTTAGAGGTAGAGGCATCGATAAAAATAAAATACGGACATGAAGGCATCATGATTATTCTCATAACAGCAACATATATAGATATTTTCATATGATTACTTATGTTCAAGTGATGATCTATTCACAATGCAAAAGTATGAATCAGAAACCTTATTGAGAACCAACAAACTGTAACCTCAGTCATTGAAGCAATTGCAATTTATCATAACATCAGAAAGAGTCTATGTCAGAGCTAAAAAGCAAGTCCACATACTCAACTATCATCTAGTCCTTCATAGTTGCAAACACTCACGCAATACTTGTGGTTATGGAGTTTTAATCAAACATAGCGAAAGATAGGGGCTTATAGTTTCGTCCCACAACCTTTTACCTCGAGGGTAATGTCAACAATAATAACTCATGCCCCCTACATCCAATTAGATATATATATATATCAGGTTCTTTCCAACATGCTGGGCTTGCCAAAGGAAAAAATGAAAAAGGAAAGATGAAGATCACCATGACACTTGCATAAGGTAGAAGATAATAATAAAAGATAGGCCCTTCGCAGAGGGAAGCAGAGGTTGCCATGCGCTTTTATGGTTGGGTGCACAAAATCTTAATTCGAAAGAACGTCACTTTATATTGCCCCTTGTGATATGAACCTTTATTATGCAGTCCGTCGCTTTTGTTGTTTCCACATCCCAAGATCGTATAAAGCTTATTTCTTCCACACTAATCATACATATTTAGAGCAATTCTTATTGCTTTGCACCGATGACAACTTACTTGAAGGATCTTACTCAATCCATAGGTAGATATGGTGGACTCTCATAGCAAAACTGGTTTAAGGGTATTTGGAAGCACAAGTAGTATCTCTACTTGGTGCTGAGAATTTGGCTAGCAAGAGGAGGAAAGGCAAGCTCAACATGTTGGATGATCCATGACAACATACTTTATCTCAGATATAAGAAAACATAACCCATTACGTTGTCTTCCTTGTCCAACATCAACTCTTTAGCATGTCATATTTTGATGAGTGCTCCCAATCATAAAAGATGTCAATAATAGTATATTTATATGTGAAACCTCTCTTTCCTTATAACTTCCTATTAATTGCAACGATGACCAAAGCTATGTCTGCCAACTCCCAACAACTTTTAATCGTCACACTCTTTCTATGTGAAGTCATTACTATCAATAAGATCAATATGAACTTTTGTTTCTTCTTATTCTTTTTCTATTTTCTTTCATTCACCCAAGATCATAGCAAGAAAATCAAGCCCTTGACTCAACACTAATCTTTATTATATAGCTCACGGACTCGATTACATAGAAAGATCATCAGGCAAAACTCAAAACTAGATCATGCCATAACTTTATTCTACTAGATCAAAATACTACTAACAGGATCGAACTAAGGAAAACGGTAAAGATAGGAGTTGTGATTGTGATACAAGACCGGGGCACCTCCCCCAAGATTGGCAGTTGCCAAGGGGAGTGCCCATACCCATGTGATTATATCTCCTTGGTTGGTGAAGAAGGTGGAGGTGTTGTTGATGATGCGGGCTTGTCATCCATCTTCCAAGGCATAGGTTCACCATCATAGAAGGATGATCGAGTCTCCGGAATCCTCGAATCTGCAGCCAAACTCATTCTTTTGAATCTATATTCATACTCACAGTTTTGGTTTTGCAGGTCAGAGATTTGGGCTTGGAGGTGCTCGATCTTCTCATGTAGCTTGAAGATGGCCTCCTCGGTGTTCTTGGCATCCGGCTTGTAGTTGTTAGTGAACTCCGCGAGCATCGTGTGGCTAGCGTTGATTCCACGCTCCACCATCCCCTGGCACTTGAAAACTTGTTGCTCCATTGCTTCGAGCCTCGTCTCCACGCTTCCAGTTCCCTTTGGTCCCTCAACATCGCGGATGTGCAGCAACCCATCACGCATCCCAATGGTTTGAGGGTGTCGCAGCACCTCCGCGAGGTAAGGGTTGATGACCTTCTCGAAGAACTTGTCCTTGGAAGCACTTGGGGACGTCATGATAATCTAGATCTGTCAGAAAAACAGCTCGAAACAAGAACAGAGAATATTTGCGTGATACGGGAGTCAAAACCTTCCAGAGAATATATAGTGATTTTTTACCGACCAAAATACGTATCGTGCAAGAAAACGGAGTCCGGAAGGCACACGAGGTGCTCACGAGGTAGGGGGCGCGCCCAGGGGGGTAGGGCGCACCCTCCACCCTCGTGGGGCCCTCATGTACTTCCCGGACTGCTACTTAATTTTCTATTTTTCTAAATATTCCAAAATGGAGAAATATTGCCTTAAAAATTGTTTTGGAGTTGGTTTACTTACCATACCACATACCTATTTCTTTTTGGAGTCTGAAACATTCTGGAAAGTGTCCCTTATGTATTCCTCCGGGGTTACGGTTTCAATAATATTGGTTTCAACATTTATGGGATTACCTGAGATATAATGTTTGATTCTTTGACCGTTTACCACCTTCGGATTTGTGCCTTCGGAGTTGTTGATTTTTATGGCACCGGAACGATAGACCTCCTCGATAACTTTAGAATCAACAATATAAGGTCTGAACTTATCACAAGCAAATACAACTGCTAAAAGTTCTTTTTCAGTAGTAGCATAATTTCTTTGAGCATTGTCTAGGGTCTTACTAGCATAATGGATAACATTTAATTTCTTATCAACTCTTTTCCCTAGAACAACACCTATAGCATAATCGCTAGCATCACACATAATTTCAAAGGGTAAATTCCAATCAGGTGGCTGAACAATAGGTGCAGAGACTAATGCTTTCTTAAGTATTTCAAATGCTTCTACACAATCATCATCAAAGACAAATGGTATATCTTTTTGTAATAAATTAGTCAGAGGCCGATAAATTTTTGAGAAGTCCTTAATGAACCTCCTATAAAATCCGGCGTGACCAAGGAAACTTCTTATACCTTTGATGTCCTTGGGACATGGCATCTTTTCAATAGCATCAACCTTGGCTTTACCAACTTCAATACCTCTTTCAGAAACTTTATGCCCCAAGACAATACCTTCATTAACCATAAAGTGGCACTTTTCCATATTCAAGACATTATTAGTTTCTTCACATCTCTGCAAAACTCGATCAAGATTGCTCAAGCAATCATCAAAAGAAGATCCATAGACGGAAAAGTCGTCCATGAAAACCTCACAAAAGTCAGAGAATATAGCCATCATGCATCTTTGAAAGGTAGCAGGTGCATTACATAAACCAAAAGGCATATGTCTATAAGCAAAAGTACCAAAAGGGCATGTAAAAGTAGTCTTAGATTGATCTTTAGCCGACACAGGTATTTGAGAGAAACCAGAATAACCATCTAGAAAGCAGTAATGTGTATGTTTGCATAATCTTTCTAGCATTTGATCGATAAAAGGTAATGGGTAATGATCTTTCTTAGTGGCCTTATTTAATTTGCGAAAATCAATTACCATCCTATAACCTGTAATAATTCTTTGTGGAATCAATTCATCTTTATCATTAGGAACAACAGTAATACCTCCCTTCTTAGGGACACAATGAACAGGAATTACCCACTGACTATCAGCAACGGGGTAAATTATACCTGCCTCCAGAAGCTTTAGTATTTCTTTTCTTACCACTTCTTTCATTTTAGGATTCAGACGTCGTTGACGATCACGAACTGGTTTGGCATCTGCTTCCAAATTTATTTTATGTTGACATAGAGTGGGACTAACGCCCTTAAGATCATCAAGAGTGTATCCAATAGCAGCATGGTGCTTCTTCAGAGTTTTCAATAATCTTTCTTCTTCATGCTCTGAAAGGTTAGCACTAATAATAACATGATATATCTTCTTTTTATCAAGATAAGCATATTTAAGATTATCAGGCAATGGTTTAAGCTCAAACACGGGATCACCCTTAGGTGGAGGGGGATCCCCTAGGATTTCAACAGGCAAATTATGTTTCAGAATAGGTTCCTGTTTAAAGAATACTTCATCTATTTCCCTTCTTTCATTCATAAACATATCATTCTCATGGTCTAGCAAATATTGTTCTAAAGGATCACTAGGAGGTATGGCAATAGAAGCAAGACCAATTGAAAGGGCATTTCCTTACTTTATGTTTTGGATGGTGATGACAACCCTTTGTTGGTCTAATCGTGTGCTATATGTTTCAGGTTCTCGATGCTTAGGCTTACATCGGATTGCTATTGCCTCTCGTAGGAAAAGATCGAAGACGTGTCCTCTACGCTTTTATTTTCTTTGGTCATAGAGTACCCGTACTATCAAGAGGGAATCCGCTTTAGGAACCTCTAGGGGAATCTTTTCACATACACTTTCCTCACCCCTCATTTGTCTTCCTCAGTTGTGAGAGAGAGTGCTCCCCTTATCTTTCCTTCTTTTTTCTGCTCTTCCCAGCGGTTGTACCGCCCCCTGGAGCGGTTGTACCGCTGGACCTTGTCGCTCTCCAGCTTTTACCGAGCAGTTGTACCGCTGCCTCCGGGCGGTGGTACCTCCACCTTGCTCAACAAAGGCTAGGGCGGTGGTTCCGGCCATGCACCGCTCAAGGTTCTGTTTTGATGCGGTTCTCGGGCGGTGGTGGCCCGGTTGATCCGGTTGATCCTCGTTGACCGGTACCACCGGTGGTCTGAGCGGTTCTTCCGCTCAGAACTTCGCCGTCCAAGAGATCAAGGCCATGCGGTTGTTCCGGTCCTACACCGCTCAAGTACCGGTCTCGTCTCTGTTCCGAGGCGGTAGTTGTGCGGTGGCTGGGCGGTTGGTCCGGTCATTTTTCTTAACCGGTACTACCGCCCAGTGGCCCGGTTGTACCGCCTGGTAGGGTTCTGCAGCTACACCATGAGTCCCGGTTGTACCGGGACAAGGACCGGTTGTACCGCTGCGGGGCTGAAAACGCAGCAACGGCTGGATTTTTAGGGTTACTATATAAGAGTGTTTCTCCCACCTACCACTCTTACCTTTGACCTCTCTCACTCCACCATTAATGCACTTTAAGCTCTCTTGCCCGATATTTCTCTCTAGCCACTCAAACTTGTTGATTTGCTAGGGATTGAAGGAGGAGACCTAGATCTACACTTCCACCAAAGGATATTTGCTTCCCCCATACTTTCTTGTGTGGATTTTGTTACTCTTGGGTGTTTGAGCACCCTAGACGGTTGAGGTCACCTCGGAGCCATATTCCATTGTGGTGAAGCTTCGTGGTTTCGTTGGGAGCCTCCAATTAAGTTGTGGAGAGAGCCCCAACCTTGTTTGTAAAGGTTCGGTCACCGCCTTCAAGGGCACCAATAGTGGAATCACGGCATCTCGCATTGTGTGAGGGAGTGAGGAGAATACGGTGGCCCTAGTGGCTTCTTGGGGAGCATTGTGCCTCCACACCGCTCCAACGGAGACGTACTTCCTCTCAAAGTGAAGGAACTTCGGCAACACATCCTCATCTCCACCATCTCCACTCTTGGTTATCTCGTGCCTTTACTTGTGCAAGCTTATTTGATCTCTTGCTTGCTCGTGTTCCTATCCTTGTTGCATCATATAGGTTGCTCACCTAGTTGCATATCTAGACAACCTACTTTGATGCAAAGTTTAAAATGTTAAAGAAAAGCTAAAAATTGTTAGTTGCGTATTCACCCCCCTCTAGTCAACCATATCGATCCTTTCAATTGGTATCAGAGCCTCGTCTCTTTATTAAGGACTTTACCGTCCGAAGAGTATGGTTGATACCGTAGACGGTGTGGAGGAACACTCCGGTGTGAATCCGACCTCGTCTACGGGCGATGGGGGAACCTCGATCTCTCGTGAGGAGTTCAATGTGGCCTTGGAGACATTGAAAACCTCCATGACAACCGAGGTTGAAAGCATGTTTACTAAATTCCTTGAGGGGCTTAAACTATCCACCGCACCATTGAAAGTGGGTGGTCCCACTGGCAAGGTGACGGATGCTATCTCCGATAAGGGGGAAGCTAGTAGTGAAAAGGCTCCTTCTTCTAGAGGTAAAAATGGCACCAGCATCTTTGCTCACGTGGAACCACCGATTGTTTATGGTGGACCGGTTCCTTCCACTCATTTGAATCATGCCGGTCCTCCCCCTAAGATTGTGAAAAATGAGGACTTTGATTCTTGGGTTTACCGCTTTAAACGTCATTTAAATCATGTGAACACTAACCTTTGGAGAATCATTGAAGAAGGTTTCTATCCGCATGATCCAAGCAACTTCACTCCTCGAGAAGCCGCGGATAATCAATTCAATGAGAATGCTCTCTTCATCATTGAAGATGCAATTCCACCCAAAGACCTACCTCATCTTCGTCCCTTCGCCTTGGCCAAAGATGCATGGCATTGTGTTGTCTCTCTCTATCGGGGAAGCGCAAGAATTCAACACTCCAACTATGAAGTGGAGCAAGATGAGGCCGATGAGTTTGCAATGAAAGAAGATGAAGAACCTCATGAGCTTTATCGGAGAGTAACCAAACTCGCGGTCTCACTACGAGATCACGGGAGCAAGGACACGGATGACAATTGGATCAAGCGCAAATTCCTCAAGGCAATGATGCCCTACCACAAGGCCATGTCCTCCGTCATTCGTCAAAGACCGGACTTCCACACTTTGAGCTCAAGCAAAGTGTTGGATGAGTTTGTGTCCATGAACATTTTGGACAAGACCGCGGACAATGCGGTGCTTCGTTCTCAAAGGGCAAAGAAGCCTAACCTTGCATTGAATGCCAAGCTCACCGTTGAAGAAGAAGAAGAGGAAGAAGAGGAGAGCAACCCCGAAGATACGAAGTATGCGTATCATGAACACATGGCACTTGCTTCAAGGCAATTTTGGAGCAAGAAAAACTTGAGGCCAAACTTCAGCAAAAACAACTCAAGTGGCACGAAGAGCAAGCAACGTGTAAGGACTTGCTACAATTGTGGCAACGTGAGTCATTTTGTTGCGGAGTGCCCGTATGAGAAGAGGGAAGACAATGGTGGCAAGCTCATCCGAAAGGACAAGGCCAAGTCATTCCCCAACAAGAGCAACTTCACCAAGAAGACTCCTCCCAAGGCATTGGTGGTACAAGAAGAGTACAATGAGGATGATGACGATGATGAAGGTGATGAGTTGGTTGCCATGGCCTTCGTTGCCATTGCGACGACTCCATGGGTGTCTCTCTTCGACTCACCCAATGAGAGCATCACCGCCAAGTGTCTCATGGCTAAAGCCACCAACAAGGTAACCCCCAACATCAAAACTACCATCATTAATCATCCTTCTTCGACGGATAGCATTAATGAACTTGAGGGAGCTAATGTGGAGGCAAATGAGTTTGAGGCCTTTATGGGCAAACTTAAGGGAAAATCCAAGAAGCACTTTGTTGCTCTCTTGGAACAACTTGGTGAAGCCAATGACATGATCGAGGCTCACGAAGACACCATCACTAAGATGTAAGGGCATATCCGTGACTATGCTGATGAGATTTCGGATCTTTCCAATGCTCTTGAGGAAGAGCGTGGTCTTCGTTTGACTCTTGAGGAGTCACACAACGAAGATCATGCTAAATTAAAGAAAGATCTTGATCATGCTCGTGTTTTTTCTTGTGTGCTAAATTCCGAGAAGGCCGAACTTGGGGTTGATCTTGCTAGACTCAAAGAGGAGTTCGATATACTTGACAAGGCCCACAAGGCCTTGAAGGGTATTCACGCTAGTCTCAAGGAGTCTCATGATCAACTCCAAGTGAAGCTAACTAAGGAGAAAGCCACATTTCCTCATATGGTTTTAATTGATAATGCAAATGCTACTAACCCGTGTTGTGAGCATATACATCTTGTTGAGGAAAATGCTAAGTTGAAGGAGCAGCTTGAGAAAGGCCTTGTGTCATGTATACAAGGTGAGAAGAACCTCAACGACCTTTTGAGTAGTCAAAAGGAAGTTGTGGCCAAGGAAGGGATTGGGTATGCACCCAAGCCCAAGAACAAGAAGAAGAATGACAAGGCCAAACGACCTCCCCCTCTCAAGCAAACTTTTGTGAAGGAGGGAGAGAGTGCATCCAAGGAGAAGAAGAACTATGCGAAGGGTGGCGGTGCCGAGAAGGGCAATGCCACCCCTCCAAACAAAGCCGGCGACTTTAATCCTTCTTATGTGTTATGCCGTGCTAGTGATGGGCATGTTTATGCCAAATTTGTTGGTTCTCCCTATGAATACATTGAATGGTCTATTTGGGTTCCTAAGACCCTTGTTACTGACATCAAAGGGCCCATTACAAAATGGGTACCTAAAACCAAGCATTAATCTCTTGTAGGTGTTTGCTTCCGGTGGGGGATCATGGTTGCTCGATAGTGGAGCTACAAATCATATGACTGGAAGCAAGGACTTGGTGGTGGATGTGCACAAGATTTCCTCTATGCCCACCAATGTCTAATGGGGTGATGCCTCTTCCTCTAAGGTATTGGGACTCGGCAAGGTTGTCATTTCTCATGATCTCACGATCGAGAAGGTCATGCTTGTAGAGTCCCTTGCATACAATTTACTTTCCATTCGTCAACTTGCAATCATGGGCTTTTCCACCTTCTTTGATATTGATACCGTGGCCCTCTTGTGGAGCAAGACTCTTAAAGTAGCCTTTGTTGGGCATGTCGAGAACGGTCTATATGTGATTAACTTTTTGGAGCGACCCACTAAGACTGCGACATGCCTAATGGCTAAAGTTGATGTGGGATGGCTTTGGCATCGCCGTCTAGCCCATGTCAACATGAGATCTTTGCAAAGTCTTCTCAAGGGGGACCATGTCCATGGACTAACAAATGTTAGTTTTGCTAAAGATCGTGCTTGCAGTGCTTGTATCGAAGGAAAGCTACATGAGAAGGCTCACCCTCCCACGACTATCATTTACTCAAAGAGGCCTTTGGAGCTCCTTCACATGGATCTCTTTGGGCCTCCATCCTTCCATAGTCTTGGGGGTAGGAAGTATTGCTTGGTTATTGTGGATGACTACTCAAGATACACTTGGGTGTATTTCTTCAAGAGGAAGAGCGAGACCCAACAAACCGTCATTGACTTTGCAAATGAAGCACAACGTCAACACAATGCAAAGATCTTGACAATAAGAAGTGACAACGGCACCGAGTTCAAGAACTACACCTTGGATGAGTTTCTTAGTGATGAGGGGATCAAGCATCAATACTCCACACCTTACACCCCTCAACAAAACGGTGTTGGCGAGAGGAAGAACCGGACGTTGACGGATGCGGCAAGGACCATGATGGCGGAGTTCAAGTCTCCGTACAACTTTTGGGCCAAAGCCATCAACACCGGGTGTCATGCATCCAATCGGCTCTACCTCCGCAAGGGCTTGAACAAGACTCCATATGAGATACTCTCCGGTAACAAGCCCAACCTCAAGTACTTCTGGGTGTTCGGGTGTAAGTGTTTCATTCTCAAGAAAGGTGTTCGGTTGTCTAATTTGAGGCTAGAGCTTATGAGGGCATATTTGTTGGTTATGCTACAAACTCTCGTGCTTACCGTGTCCTTAGTAAATCCACGGGACTTATTGAGGAGACGTCTAATGTGGAGTTTGATGAGAATAACGGCTCCCAAGTGGAGGAAAGTGGCACTTGTGATGTAGGTGATGAAATTCCTCCCCAAGCCATAAGAAGAATGGGTGTTGGCTTTATCCTAGCCATTGAGGAACCCCTTGTGGCCGAAGGAGAAGGACAAAGCTCCACTCAAGTGGAGCCATCACCAACGCAAGGCCCACACGCTTCCGAAGAACAACATGAAGGCCCTCATCCTCAAGAACAAGACCAAGGGCAAGATCATGCTCAAGACGGTGTTGACACACCAAGTGATTCCCAAGGTCAAGTTCTCTCCTCCGGGCAAGTTCAAGAACAAGAACAAGCTCAAGACGACGCTCAAGATGATCAAGTGACTACTTCTCGTCTCACCCACGAGGAGGAATTGGAGCGTCGTGCCGCCAAGGTTGCTTCCAAGCTCTCCACCAAGGATCATCTCATGACGAATGTGCTTGGAAGCTTAAGAAAGGGGGTAAGCACTCGTAGACAATTAGCAAACTATTATGAGCATCACGCGTTTGTCTCTTGTGTGGAACCCCACAAGGTCTATGAGGCGCTCGAAGATCCAGATTGGCTCAATGCCATGCATGAAGAACTCAACAACTTCGAGCGCAACAAATTGTGGAGATTGGTGCCAAGACCGACGGAGAACCACAATGTCATTGGAACCAAGTGGATATTTAAGAACAAGCAAGATGCCCATGGGATTATCATTCGCAACAAGGCTCGTTTGGTAGCACAAGGCTACTCCCAAGTCGAGGGTATCGACTATGGTGAAACCTTTGCTCCCATTGCTCGTCTTGAATCCATTCGCATGTTGATTGCATATGCTTCTCATCATAACTTTAAGTTACAACAAATGGATGTGAAGAGTGCTTTTCTTAATGGTCCCATTAATGAATTGGTTTATGGCAAGCAACCCCCCGGGTTCGAGGATCCCTACTTTCCCGATCATGTGTATCAACTCGATAAGGCACTCTATGGCCTTAAACAAGCCCCACGTGCGTGGTATGACCACCTTACCGAGTTGTTACAAGACCATGGTTTTGAAGTTGGGCTAATCGACCCCACTCTTTTTACTAAGAAGGTCAAAGGGGAGTTGTTTGTGTGCCAATTATATGTTGATGATATTATCTTTGGTTCCCCTAACAAAGCTTTCAATGAGGAATTTGCCGCTCTCATGACCTCAAAGTTCGAGATGTCTTCCATGGGAGAGTTGAAGTTCTTTCTAGGGTTCGAGGTGAAGCAAAGAATAGAAGGAACCTTCATCAACCAAGCCAAATATACTCAAGACATTCTCAAGAGATTCAAGCTAAGTGATGTCAAGCCGGCTTCCACTCCAATGCCCACCAAGTGCCAACTTGACATAGATCCCAATGGTAAAGCGGTGGATCAAAAGGTATATCGCTCCATGATAGGTTCCTTGCTTTACCTTTGTGCATCTAGACCGGATATCATGTTGAGTGTGGGAATTTGTGCATGGTTTCAAGCCGCACCTAAGGAAAGTCACTATGTGGCCGTCAAACGAATCTTTCAATATTTGGCTCATACCCCAAACTTTGGCCTATGGTACCCAAGAGGAGAAAATTTCAAGCTTGTAGGGTATTCGGATTCCGATTGGGCGGGAGACAAAGTGGATAGGAAGTCCACTTCCAGAGGGTGCCAATTCCTTGGTTGCTCTTTGGTAAGTTGGTCTTCCAAAAAGCAAAGTTGTGTGTCTCTCTCATCCACCGAAGTGGAGTATGTGGCGGCCGATAGTTGTTGTGCACAACTCTTATGGATGAGGCGAACTTTAAAGGACTGCGGTGTCATTTGTGACAAAGTGCCTCTTTGGTGTGACAATGAAAGTGCCATCAAGATCTCTCTCAACCCGGTGCAACACTTCAAGACGAAGCATATTGAGATCCGGTATCACTTCATCCAGGATCACATTAGGCGAGGAGAAATCGAGCTCAACTATGTCAACACTCATGATAACCTTGCAGATATCTTCACGAATGAGCTAAGGCATGAAGCAAGATTTCGCGAGTTAAGGCATGAGCTAAATATCATTGATTCGAGCAATGTTGCTTGAACCCTTGCACACCCCACCATACTCAACGTGTTGTGTTGTTTAGATGTAGGCATGGACATAGGGGGAGTGATGTTCTCTCAATGAACTCTCCCTCCCCCCATTATGCATAAATTGATCAAGTCTTTCACATTAGCCATGTTTGATGGTACTTGTGCTTCAAAGACGAGTTTTGGTCATGGACCCAAGGATAATTCTTCGCGGTGCCATACCAATTGACTCAAACATAGGTGGCTCCGGCCACCATCCTCTCTTGGGGAGGTTGGAGTTAGCTTTTTGTTCTCGTGTTGTTTTCTCTCATTCTTTCTTTGCTCTTTGCGTTGGGTTCTCCTAGGGTGTTGTTTCTCTCCAGTTTCGTGCTCTTTCTTCCCCCCTTGGATTGCACTCATTTGATCTTGGCTTGGGCATAGGTGGTCGGGCGGTACAACCGGGATCACGGGCGGTTCTACCGCTGGTACCTAGTTGTGCCGTCCCAATGGGTCTCCGTTCGGTGCTTGGGCGGTTCCACCACTCAAACCCATGGTAACCTACGTCCGGTACTATCGGTTGACGTCGGGCGGTACTACCGCTGCCTTCCAGGCACCGGAAGTATTGCCTCCAACCACCGGTCTGTACCAGACGAGCGGTACAACCGCTCTCCGAAGTGGTACTACCGGGGCATATCTACGGGCCCATATATATAATCGACGGGGCTGAAGGGTTTTCTTTTTCCCTTCGTCCTCGTTCCTCTTCTCTGTGCCCTAGCTGCCGGCCCTCTTTGCCCCTGCCCCGGAGTGCGTCTCGTGCTTTGGATCCTTGGGCTCTCCGTGGATTCTCTCTGTGGAAGCCTCCCGATCTATTCCCATGGATGGTGGTAATGCCTCGTGTTCTTTGCTCCTAGATCTTTCTAGGGTTCTTCCTTTGTCTAGGGCATTACTTAACTTTCCGCGATTAGTGTTTGAACTATGGAGTAGAAGAGATCTTTGTTTGCCTCCTGTCTTGTTTGCGACACTTAGAATTCAGAATATTACTTGTGTGATTAGTATGCCTCGGTTCGATCTATCTCCCCTGGTAGTGCCACTGTCAGCGGTACCGCCCCTACGGGCGGTACAACCGCTGGAGCGGTACTACCGGCGGAGGAACCGGTACAACCGGAGTATATCAACCACCCAGCACTTTTCTATCTTCTCTGTTGCCGCAACTTGTTCCTGTTTCTGCTAGTGTGTGCAATCCTCTCATCCTTGCTGGGTTTTGTGTGCTCTTTTCGTGTGTGTGTGTGTGTGTGTTCAGGTGGCTCTAGTTCTCGCTCTGCTCCTCGCAAGACCAAGAAGAGGGCACGAAGGACCTTGCGCCCGGTTGTGTCTGATGATGAAGAAGAAGTTCTGATTCCCACCAAGCCCACTCGTCGTGAAAAGTCTGCAGCTGCTAAGAAACGTGTGGTTAGGCCATTGCATCATTGGAAAGCCAAGGAATGGGAAGCCTCCCGATCGAAGAATCCGTATGAGGTTCCCATTTCTCCTCGTTGGACCACCGTTCAGTTCCGGAATGAGATGCAAGTGCGGATTGTTCATGAACTCTTTGAGCACAACAAGAACAGGTATGCCAAGCAGTGGACAATTGATCTTGACCATTGGAGGAACAACATGGAGTATTTTGGTGAGGCGCTGGCTCTCTGCGAGGAGTTTGATCTTGTCAAGCTCATGTCAGTCAACTGTGACTTTGATGTTCAACTCATCCATCAGTTCTATGCCACGGTTCATTTTGGGGAAGATGACGCACGCACTCTCACCTTCATGTGTCGTGATGAATTGTTTCAAGTTCCCTGGAGGGCATTCTGCAATGCTATTGGGTACGAGGATACCGGTCTAGAAGGAAGGGGTGGCATTCGTCCTCATGACTTTCCTAAGTCCATGCTTAAGGAGAAGCTTTCCCCTCTGTACATTCGGGGCCGTGGGATTATTGGAGAATCCAAGGATTTGGAGAAGGTCTATGACATCATGCACCGAGTGTTCCGCAATGTGCTCTTGACCAAGGTGGGCAATCAAGATGAGATTCATGGTTATCTGGTTGATTTGATGGTTGCTATGAAGACCATGGTGGGGACAGGGGCAACGTTTGATGTGTCCAATTGGATGTGGCATGAGATGTACAACATGGTCATCTACCGTAAAGTCCCAATCTATGCTCCATTTGTCATGTGCTTTCTGAACTCTGTGTGGGCTGTTCGTCGTCCTGGAGAGCTCCTCACTTCTCCAGACAACCTCACTGTTCATGAGGTCAAGCTCCTTAAGAAGAAGAAGCATGTCGAGCCTCGCTTCCCTGCCAATGCTCTTGAGGATGTCTATGCTACTTCTGACGATGAGGACTTTGAGCTGGAGCCAGGGGCCAAGCCTTCATGGGTGGCCAAGCTCACTGCCAAGGTGAAGAAGACCTTTTGTCTCCAGGATGACATCCAGAAGAGGATGTATGAGGCACATGTCAATGAGAAGCTTGCACGACGTCGCCAAATTGCAATGATGAAGCACCTCAACATGTCGGTTCAGAGTGGTTCTGAGAAGAGCATCACCCCAGAGGAGCGTTGGATATCTACCCATAGCACCTGGACTGATGATGAAGCCCCTCCCCAGCCATCCTCCTCATTTGCAGCAGCTGACAATGCCATGGAAGAATCCGATCATGACGATGATGACGACTCTGATGATGAGGATCCAGATGCGACCGAGGAGTCAGAGGAGGACGCCTGAGCTTCGGGACGCTAGCTTCGCTCTTTTCCTTTTTGGTGTCTTGATGCCAAAGGGGGAGAGAGTTCTATAGGTCTCGGAGATTTGCATGGGTTTTTCTTTTTCTCGTTTTCTCGTGTTGGTCTTTGTTCGTGGACTTGTTTCGTTCCTTGCTGTGTGTGAGACTTGTTACTCCTGTTACCTTTCCGTTCATCGGTCATTATCATTATTATTGCACTCTAAGTATTACATTGTCTCTCTTTTTATGCTCAGAGTGGTGAGCCTATAAAATCTAGGGGGAGTCTAGTCTTGAAAGTGTGCCCATGCTTTATAACAGCTAGTTCCTATTGGGGCACATATTCAGGGGGAGTTCCGTCTAGATTTCATTGACTTATCTCTTGCAAATCGTGTTGTTGTCATCATCCACCAAAAAGGGGGATATTGAAAGGGCATTTCCCTACTTTATGTTTTGGATGATGATGACAACCCTTTGTTGGTCTAATCGTGTGCTATATATTTCAGGTTCTCGATGCTTAGGCTTACATCAGATTGCTATTGCCTCTCGTAGGAAAAGATCGAAGACGTGTCCTCTACCCTTTTATTTTCTTTGGTCGTAGAGTACCCATACTATCAAGAGGGAATCCTCTTTAGGAAGCTCTAGGGGAATCTTTTCACGTACACTTTCCTCACCCCTCATTTGTCTTCCTCAGTTGTGAGAGAGAGTGCTCCCCTTATCTTTCCTTATGTTTCCTGCTCTTCCCAGCGGTTGTACCGCCCCCTGGAGCGGTTGTACTGCTGGACCTTGTCGCTCTCCATCTTTTACCGAGCGGTTGTACCGCTGCCTCCTGGCGGTGGTACCGCCACCTTGCTCAACAAAGGCTAGGGCGGTGGTTCCGGTCATGCACCGCTCAAGGTTCTGTTTTGATGCGGTTCTCGGGCGGTGGTGGCCCGGTTGATCCGGTTGATCCTCGTTGACCGGTACCACCGGTGGTCTGAGCGGTTCTTCCGCTCAGAACTTCGCCGTCCAAGAGCTCAAGGCCATGCGGTTGTTCCGGTCCTACACCGCTCAAGTATCGGTCTCGTCTCTGTTCTGAGGCGGTAGTTGTGCGGTGGCTGGGCGGTTGGTCCGGTCATTTTTCTTAACCGGTACTACCGCCCAGTGGCTCGGTTGTACTGCCTGGTAGGGTTCTGCAGCTACACCATGAGTCCCGGTTGTACCGGGACAAGGACCGGTTGTACCGCTGCGGGGCTGAAAACGCAGCAACGGCTGGATTTTTAGGGTTACTATATAAGAGTGTTTCTCCCACCTACCACTCTTACCTTTGACCTCTCTCACTCCACCATTAATGCACTTCAAGCTCTCTTGCCTGATCTCTCTCTCTCTCTAGCCACTCAAACTTGTTGATTTGCTAGGGATTGAAGGAGGAGACCTAGATCTACACTTCCACCAAAGGATATTTGCTTCCCCCATACTTTCTTGTGTGGATTTTGTTACTCTTGGGTGTTTGAGCACCCTAGACGGTTGAGGTCACCTCGGAGCCATATTCCATTGTGGTGAAGCTTCGTGGTTTCGTTGGGAGCCTCCAATTAAGTTGTGGAGAGAGCCCCAACCTTGTTTGTAAAGGTTCGGTCGCCGCCTTCAAGGGAACCAATAGTGGAATCACGGCATCTCGCATTGTGTGAGGGCGTGAGGAGAATACGGTGGCCCTAGTGGCTTCTTGGGGAGCATTGTGCCTCCACACCGCTCCAACGGAGACGTACTTCCTCTCAAAGGGAAGGAACTTCGGCAACACATCCTCGTCTCCACCGTCTCCACTCTTGGTTATCTCGTGCCTTTACTTGTGCAAGCTTATTTGTATCATATCGCTTGCTTGCTTGTGTTCCTATCCTTGTTGCATCATATAGGTTGCTCACCTAGTGAGTTTAAATTGTTAAAGAAAAGCTAAAAATTGTTAGTTGCCTATTCACCCCCCCCCCCCTCTAGTCAACCATATCGATCCTTTCACCAATAATTTCATCCTTACTAGGCAATTCTTCTTCACGGTGTTGTTTACTAAATTTAGAGAAATTAAATTCATGAGTCATATCATCCAAGCCAATAGTAACAACATTCTTTTTGCAGTCTATCTTATCATTAACAGTGTTCAAGAAGGGTCTACCGAATATAATGGGACAAAAGCTATCTTGTGGGGAACTAAGAACAAGAAAATCAGCAGGATATTTAGTTTTCCTGCACAAGACTTCAACATCTCTAACAATTCCCACTGCTGAAATAGTATCTCTATTAGCAAGTTTAATTGTGACATCAATATCTTCTAACTCAGCAGGTGCAATTTCATGCTTGATTTCTTTATACAAGTCATAAGGTATAACACTAGCACTAGCACCCATATCACATAAGCCATGATAACAATGTTCTCCTAGTTTAAAAGAAATAACAGGACGCCTACCACAGGTCTCTGTTTATCTTTAGCACAAAGTTTAGCAATTCTAGCAGTTTCACCGCAGAACTGAATAACATGCCCATCAATATTATCAGACAAGAGATCTTTAACAATAGCAACATTAGGTTCAACTTTAACTTGTTTAGGAGGTATATAAGTTCTAATATTGCTTTTATGAACCACAGTTGAAGCTTTAGCATGATCCTTTATTCTAACAGGGAATGGTGGTTTCCCAACATAAGAAGTAGGAACAATAGGATCATTATAAGTGATAGTCTTTTCTTCAACTTTAATAGGTGCAACTACTTTTACTTCTATGGGAGGATGATATTTAAACCACTTCTCCTTAGGGAGATCAACATAATTAGCAAAAGATTCACAGAAAGAAGCTACTATCTCAGAATCAAGTCCATATTTAGTGCTAAACGTACGGAAAATATCGGTATCCATAAAAGATTTAACACAATCAAACTTAGGTGTCATACCTGACTCCTTACCTTTGTCAAGATCCCAATCTTTAGAGTTTTGTTTAATTCTATCCAATAAATCCCATCTAAATCCAATAGTCTTCATCATAAAAGAGCCAGCACAAGAAGTATCGAGCATGGTGCGATTATTTTCAGAAAGCCGAGCATAAATTTTTTGAAGAATTGTTTCTATTGGGAGCTCATGATTGGGGCATGAATATAACATTGATTTAAGCCTCCCCCAAGCTTGAGCGATGCTTTCTCCTTCGCGAGGCCAAAAATTATATATATAATTGCGATCACGATGAACAAGATGCATAGGGTAATACTTTTGATGAAATTCCAATGTCAATCTTCTATAGTTCCATGATCTCGTATCATCACATAGCATATACCATATCAATGTGTCTCCCTTCAAAGATAAAGGGAAGACCTTCTTCTTAGAAACATCATCGGGTATACCTGCAAGCTTAAATAATCCACAAACTTCATCCACATATATTAGGTGTTCATCAAGATGCTTTGTTCCATCTCCTGTAAAAGGATTAGCTAGCAGTTTTTCTATCATACCCGAAGGATACTCATAAGGAATTTCATTTTCAATAGGTTCAGTAGGTTGAGGAGAAACTCTTTTCTCTACTGGTCGAGGTAAAGATACCCCGAACAAGCCCCTCAGAGGATTACTTTCCATAGTAACAAGTGACAGTAAATTTCAGCACACTATATAAATTTTTCCTTACCAAATTCCACCTACCAAAGGCGCTTCACTCCCCGGAAACGGTGCCAGAAAAGAGTCTTGATGACCCACAAGTATAGGGGATCTATCATAGTCCTTTTGATAAGTAAGAGTGTCGAACCCAACGAGGAGCAAAAGGAAATGATAAGCGGTTTTCAGCAAGGTATTCTCTACAAGTACTGAAATAAGTGGTAACAAATAGTTTTGTGACACGATAATTTGTAACGAGCAACAAGTAACAAAAATAAATAAAGTGCAGCAAGGTGGCCCAATCCTTTTTTAGCAAAGGACAAGCCTGGACAAACTCTTTATAAGGAAAAGTGCTCCCGAGGACACATGGGAATAGCGTCAAGCTAGTTTTCATCACGTTCATATGATTCGCGTTCAGTACTTTGATAATTTGACATGTGGGTGGACCGGTGCTTGGGTGTTGTTCTTACTTGAACAAGCATCCCACTTATGATTAACCTCTATTGCAAGCATCCGCAACTACAACAAAAGTATTAAGGTAAACCTAACCATAGCATGAAACATATGGATCCAAATCAGCCCCTTACGAAGCAACGCATAAACTAGGGTTTAAGCTTCTGTCACTCTAGCAACCCATCATCTACTTATTACTTCCCAATGCCTTCCTCTAGGCCCAAATAATGGTGAAGTGTTATGTAGTCGACGTCACATAACACCACTAGAGGCTAGACAACATACATCTCATCAACATATCGAACGAATACCAAATTCACATGACTACTAATAGCAAGACTTCTCCCTTGTCCTCAGGAACAAACGTAACTACTCACAAAGCATATGCATGTTCATAATCAGAGGGGTAATAATATGCATAAAGGATCTGAACATATGATCTTCCACCAATTAAACCAACTAGCATCAACTACAAGGAGTAATTAACACTACTAGCAACCTACAAGCACCAATCCCGGACTTGGAGACAAGAATTGGATACAAGAGATGAACTTCGGTTTTGAGATGAGATGGTGCTGATGAAGATGTTGATGGAGATTGCCCTCTCTCGATGAGAGGAGCGTTGGTGATGACGATGGCGATGATTTCCCCCTCCGGGAGGGAAGTTTCCCTGGCAGAACAGCTCTGCCGGAGCCCTAGATTGGTTCCGCCAAGGTTCCGCCTCGTGGCGGCGGAGTTTCGTCCTGAAAGGTTGCTTCTTATTTTTTTCTCGATGAAATACTTCATATCGGAGAAGATGGTCATCGGAGAGCCACCAGGGGGCCCACGAGGTAGGGGGCGCGCCTTAGGGGGGGCGCCCAGCCCCCACCCTCGTGGACAGGGTGTGGCCCCCCTGGTCTTCATCTTTGGCGAGGATTTTTCATTATTTATTTTAAGGTATTCTGTGGAGTTTCAGGACTTTTGGAGTTGTGCAGAATAGGTTTCTAATATTTGCTCCTTTTTCGACCCAAAATTCCAGCTGCCGGCATTCTCCCTCCTTATGTAAACCTTGTAAAATAAGAGAGAATAGCCATAAGTATTGTGGCATAATGTGAAATAACAACCCATAATGCAATAAATATCGATATAAAAGCATGATGCAAAATGGACGTATCATAGACCCAGAGATTATCGAAGGTCTCCTTCAGATCTGCGACCAAGGTTTCCTCCTTCCTGGATTTTACCACTATATCATCCACATAAGCATGAACATTACGCCCAATCTGATCATGAAGACAATTCTGCACACACCGCTGGTAAGTCGCCTGGGCACTCTTAAGCCCAAAAGGCATAGACTCATAGCAGAAAGCTCCAAAAGGAGTGATAGAAGCCGTCTTCTCCTGATCTTTGACTGCCATCTAGATCTGATGATAACCTGAATAAGCATCCAAGAAACTCAAACATGCGCAACCCGTTGTAGCATCGATGATCTGATCAATACGGTGGAGGGCAAAAGGATCAGCAGGACAAGCCTTGTTTAAATCGGTGTAATCCACACACATACGTTAGGTGCCGTTCTTTTTGAGTACAAGCACTGGGTTGGCTAACCACTCTGGGTGAAAGACTTGTACAATGAACCCGGCCGCTAAGAGCCGGGCCACCTCTTCTCCGATGGTCTTGCGCCTTTCTTCATTGAACCGTCAGAGAAACTGTCTAACAGGTTTAAACTTTGGATCAATATTGAGAGTGTGCTCAGTGAGTTCCCTCGGGATACCCGGCATGTCGGAAGGTTTCCATGCAAAGATGTCCCGGTTCTCACGGATGAACTCGATGAGCGTGCTTTCCTATTTTGGATCCAAGTTTTCAGTGATGATGAACTGCTTGGATGAGTCGCCAGGCACAAAGTCAACCATCTTGGTGTCATCAGCTGATTTGAACTTCAACATCGGCTCGTGCTCTGTTTGTTGGTTTCTTTAACGACGTCATGTCTGCCGGGTCAACGTGATCCTTGTAAAACTTTAACTCCTCTGTTGCACAAACAGACTCAGCATAGGCAGCATCACCTTCTTCACACTCCAAGGCTATTTTCCGGCTCCCATGTACTGTAATGGTGCCCTTATAACCTGGCATCTTGAACTGTAAATATATATAACACGGCCGAGCCATGAACTTGGCATAAGCCGGCCGTCCAAACAGAGCATGATATGGGCTTTTGATCTTAACCACCTCAAAGGTTAAATTTTCTGCTCTAGAGTCATACTCATCTCCAAAGGCTACTTCCAGTTCAATCTTACCAAGTGGGTATGCCAACTTGCCAGGTACCACA
This sequence comes from Triticum urartu, assembly GCF_003073215.2. Taxonomy (NCBI): domain Eukaryota; kingdom Viridiplantae; phylum Streptophyta; class Magnoliopsida; order Poales; family Poaceae; genus Triticum; species Triticum urartu. The sequence goes on from NC_053022.1 coordinate 195,423,610, forward strand.
CCGTGAAAAACAGTGTTGGATTGTTTAAGACTCTTATCAGTCAACCCCATCCGGCGGAACGTCTCATAGTAAAGGATGTTGATACTGCTGCCTCCATCCATGAGTACCTTAGTGAATTTATATCCACCAACCTGAGGCACTACTACCAAGGCCAAGTGACCCAGATTATCAATCCGGGGTGGGTGATCCTCTCTGCTCCACACAATAGGCTGCTCTGACCAACGTAAGTAACGTGGAATCGCTGGCTCAACGGCATTGACGGCCCTCTTGTGAAGTTTCTGGTCCCTCTTACATAAACTAGTGGTGAACACATGGTATTGCCCACTATTCAGCTGTTTTGGGTTGCTCTGATATCCGGACTGTTGCTGCTGATTACCTTGGTCGGGTTGTGGATTATATCCTCCTTGGTTACCAGGATGGCCCTGACCGTGAAATCCTCCTCCACCTGAACCAGCGCCCAGGCCATGGAAACCGCCTCCACCTGAACCACCACCTGGGCCGTGACCTCCATCAAATGCGTTTGAATTTTTAAACGCCTTCATGATTGTACAATCTTTCCACAGGTGGGTGGCTGGCTTCTCCCGGGTGTCGTGCCTTGGACATGGCTCATTCAATAGTTGCTCAAGGGTCGGACATGACCTGCCCGACCGAGGGGGTTGCCTGCCCTTGCGCTATTGATTTCTGCCTTGCGCATTGGTATTAGCGACAAACTCATCGGCCTTACATTTATTACCTCCTTGATTTGCCGGGTTATGTTGGTGACCCTTGCCATTGCCGTTCTTCTTTCCCTTCGCTGTCTTTTCTTCGTCAGACACCGGGTCTTTGGTACTATCAGAAACAGCATACTTGACGAGAGCCGCCATCAACTGGCCCATGTCATTGTAGTCACGCTTGAGCCGCCCCAACTTCTGCTTCAGAGGTTCAAAACGACAATTTTTCTCCAACATCAAGACTGCTGAGCCGGCATCCATCTTATCATAAGAATGTATTATCTCCTTGACCCGGCGCACCCAATGGGTTGTAGACTCACCGTCCTCTTTCTTACAATTAGTCAGGTCCACAATCAACATAGGCTGCTTACACGTGTCTTTGAAGTTCTGGATGAACCGGGCCTTCAACTCCTCCCATGAGCCGATAGAATTGGGTGGCAACCCCTTCAACCAAGTAGGAGTTGTTCCATCCAACATCATAGTGAAATACTTGGCCATTTCCACGTCGCTGACCTCCAACAACTCCATAGCCATCTCATAACTCTCAATCCAAGCCCCAGGCTGTATGTCGGCCGTGTAATTAGGCACCTTACGGGGCCCCTTGAAGTCTTTTGGCAAACGCTCATTATGTATGGCCGGCACCTGGCAAGGGACACCTCCGGTTCTTGTGGCCACCCCTGCCTCAACTAATGTTGCTGGATAAGCCGGAAAGGTCTTATGAGCCGCCTGCTCTGCTGCCAGTTGAACCGCTCGCTCCGCCTCTTGTCGGATCCTCTCCTGATCCAACAAGTTAATGGCTCCAGCCTGCACCGGCTCATACCTGTGTGGCCGGTTGCGGCGTTGAGCATTGCTTGACATGTCAGCTGAATCCATATGCCTACTGTAGCTTGGGCTCCGGCTCGGGCGAGGAGTTGAATGGATCCTGTCTCGACTGTAGGAGTATGCATCCTGCTGTGTCAGAGCTTTTTGAAGAAGTTCTTTCACCCTTCGCGTTTCGTCTGCTGCCGGTGAGTCACCTTCCATCGAGAGAGCCGCCAAACGAGCCGATGCTGCAATGAGGTTTTCCAAGGGATTGGAGAAGTGACCCAGCGACGTTGGTACGTAATGAGGTGGAGCGGTAATTACACGAGGTGGTTCCATGGCACGCGGTTGGACCGGCGCGCCGGGTGTCGTGATCCGGTTTGCCTCCGGCGGGTTGCTTCCCCCAGCTCCGGGCGTATGAAAAAGGTTCCTATGATCGAGCATCAGAGGTAGACGTGACTGAGTTTTCTGATGCCTTCTCATGACCTCGTTTGACGCGTTCAGATCCACCGAGAGCCGGAAGGTCTCCGCTTGAGGCTATTGAGCACGAACGTCCAAAGCCGCCCGCTCTGCTGCCATCCTGACTTCCTCTGCAGCCAGATTTTCTTTAGCTTGCACCATCTCTTCACGTGCGCGTGCCACCTCTGCGTCATGCTGGGCTTTATCCGCCGGCTCTACCACGGTAGTCAACAGAGTCATCAGTTTATCCATGAGGTCCATTAGAATCTGAGCCGGGGGGCGCGCGGGGTCTCCTGACCCGGCTGCAGCCGACCCGGTAGCTGTTGTCGCTGCTGTTGTGGAGTTCTGCCCGGGCTGTGTCCCTTCCATGAAGACTCCGGCCCAATTCGGCGGCTCAAGGGGGTCCGGAATACTGCTGCCATCGGAACAGCCCCGAGCATGCCATCCTGCAGCTGGTACAAAGAGTCCGTCTCGCCCGTTGATGATGCAGTGTCAGAACAGACGGCCGTCTGAGCACCCTCCACCGATCCTTCAGAGTATTCACCGCGTGGACACAGCCTATGAAGGCATGCTTCACGACAGATTGAACACAGGTGGTCCTCGCGCGCCGAGCCGTTTCGATGAGGTTGGTGTGGACGTCCGGCTCAGGGCCTGACTCACCGATCCGGCCGATGAAGACGTGAATTCCGCCGAAGGGGACCCGATACCCGTACTCAATCGAGCTGGCCTCAGGGCCCCAGCCTTCGTCGTCGATGTAGAGCTTGTCGCGACGATTCTTGGTCATCTGGCCCACAGCGTATCCCATGAGCCCTTCGAAGTTGCCCTTCAAGAACTCAAATCCACCGTGCGCTGGCCCCACGGTGGGCGCCAACTGTCGTGGAGTTGTCATGACAGATGTCCTAGCGAAAGGACTTAGTCGTAGGGCCATCGCAACTAGGAAGCTTAAAGGGGTTAATCGGGACAAAGGACACGAGAGGTTTTATACTAGTTCGGCCCCTTATGATCAAGGTAAAAGCCTATGTCTAGTTGTGTTGGTATTGCTGGGGTTTCGATCACCAAGAGGCTTAACTCGCCGGCTTGGTTATCGATCTCTTGTTTCCTACCCTAAACCGCCACCGGGTCGTCCCCTTATACACGGGTTGACGCCTGGTGGCCTACAGAGTCCCGGCCGGCTCATAATCGTGTCCGGCTTGGTGACTTCCTTTACATGCCTTTCTTTACAAGTCTTTCCTTACATACGGCGGTTTGCAATATTGGGCCTTAAGCCGCCTCTAGGCCTTTGGGCCTTCTATAAGATTTGATAAACTATCATCTTAATGTTTACTGGGCTTCTTGTGTAACCCGCCATTGGGGCTGACCCGGCCCCTCCTGGGCGGGTCATAACTGATAGCTATATCCCCAACAAGACCCATACACTCTTGTTCATTGTAGCGACCAGACCTCAAACAGTCTGATCTTTGTGCTCCGGTGTCATCCCTGGATCAGTAATGCTGACACCACACAGTACTCGGAGGATTTATAGCAGAGTAGCATTCACACACTTATTACATCAAGTGTCTCAAAAGAGAACTTATTACAATAAATATGGCTTAAGGCCATCTAATTACGATAACAGCGGAAGGCTTGGAAGATAAGTGAGTCCATCAACTCCAACGACATCACTGAGTATAGAACCACAACCTAAAAACTCCTTAATCGTCGTCTGAAAAGTCTGCAACATTAACGTTGTAGCCCGAAAACGGGTCAGCACATGGAATATGCTGGCAAGGTAACACATAGAGAGTAATGGAATGCAACAGCTATACTATATGCATATTTGGCTGGTGGAAAGCTCTATGGTTACAGTTTTGCATAAAGCCAATTTTTCCCTACTTCAAAGGAATAAATTTAATTACTATCATGGTGGTTGTTAAACATTGAGAATGGTTGACAGCATTCTCAATCCCAATTAAGCATCATCATTAACCCAACAACATTAATTTTAGAGTAACATGTTGAGATTCACATGATAATCCAGATACTAGATACTCAAGATGTCCATAACCGGGGACACGGCTAATCATGATTAGTTTGTTACACTCTGCAGAGGTTTGCGCACTTTTCCCCACAAGACTCGATCGCCTCCGTTGGATTTCTCGCACTACATGGTGTTTGAGAAACGGATGACCGAGACACAGTCTTTCAGAAGCGCTAGCACCTTACGATGGATAGACCGGTACACCTACTTTCCCCTACATCTGCTAGTCTACCCTGTAAGAGTTCGCACGACTTAATCAACTATGCCAGAGCCCATAATGGCTTGTGGCTGCACGCGGAAGTTTCTAGTTTGAAAAATCTCACGATCCCTTTGAGCCTGGGTGGCGGTCCAAAAGAAAACAGGCAGGTCCTGGAATATCCAGGTGCCTCAATCCACCCAGATGTGTATTTAAGTTGCCACCTTAGAAAAACCATTAATTATCAATCTCACATCTGTCATGGATTTCACTCACCCAATCCACGTCTACTAGCATAGCATGGCATAATAAGCAAACGTAGAAGTAACTCCCAAAGGTTTGATAATAAACAGGTAATAGGTACTACCTCATCTACTTCCCATCCCACAGTTTAATTAGATCCTAATCATGCAATGTGTGAAGATTGATCTAATGCAAAAAAACTGGGTTGTAGAAAAGGTATGATCAAAGTGTTACTTGCCTTGCTGATGATCCGTGAAACCTAACGATTCGAAGTAACAGGCGGCGCACTCCGGGTACTCTATCGCAGGCAAACAAACAAGCATACAATAAGTACTCATCTAATGCACAGGTAAAACTCAAATAAGAGATCTAACCAAAAGGTTCAACTTAAGAACTCCGGTTGGCAAAAGGAATCAAATCGAACGAAGCAAAGAAAGTCAAACGGCGAAACAAAACAACTTCGTTCTAGTAATCTGAACCTAAGTCAAATTTTACAGTAGCAAAAACTTGTTTAAGTTGATTATTCGGATAGAGGGTTTCGAGACGAAACTCCAGGCGCTTGAATCGCCTGATTCCGATAAACGAGCGAAAAGTTAAACTAAAATGAAAATCGGATCAGAAATCGCGATCAAAAAATAACCGTGGAAAAATCCAACGAAAAAGAAAAACGACGAACGGAATTTATTTTTTAAAAAAAACGACACGGATTTCGAGGTGCGGCGAACCTCGGGCGACGCGCGGCTCCGGCGGATCGGCGGCGGGGTGGCGGCGGCGGCTGGCGGCTAGGGTTAGGGTTCGGGCGGCGGCTGCTGGTGGGCTGGCTCGGGCCCGAGGCGCGGCTTATAAAGCCCCCCGGCCGGCAGAGTTCTGGCCGGTTACGGCCCGAAGTCGGTTGCGGTTTTTTTTTGCTCGGAAGAAAAAAAATTAAAAAAATACTAAACGGACTCCAAAAATCCCGAAATAAATTTTCCTGGGCTTCTAAAATCAAGCCCGACAAAGTGAACATTTATTTGGGCCCTAAATGCAATTTTGAAAAACGCGCATTTTTCCTAATTCAAATAAAAACAACAAAAAAACTCCGAAATAAAACTATTTGATTTTTTATTAAATCCTCAATATTTCCATATTTTGGGAAAGTCATTTTATTCCCTCTCTCATATTTTTGTAATAGAAATAATTGATGATAAAATAAATAAAATCAAATGATCCTATTCTCAAAATTTGAGAAAAACTCAAATATGAAAATAACGAAATCCCCAACTCTCTCCGTGGGTCCTTGAGTTGCTTAGAATTTTCTAGGATCAAAACCCAAAGCAAATAAAATATGATATGCATGATGATCTAATGTATAACATTCCAAATTGAAAATTTGGGATGTTACATTCATCGAGTTGTTTCTTCAACTCCCTCAACTCTTCTGGTCTAAGCTTGTAAGGACGTTTGCAAATAGGTTCCGTGCCAGGCTCAAGATCGATAACGAATTCAACTGGCCGGTGAGGAGGCATTCCTGGAAGCTCTTCTGGTAAGACGTCTTGATATTCACAAATGACTAGAATCTGAGAGATGGCATTCAACTCGCCCTTCTCATTGAGAGAAAACAGTCGAATGGTATCACCACAAGTGGCATAGATGATCACATCCTCAGACGAGTGTGTCAATTGAATCTGCCTGGCAGCACAATCAAGCTGAGCCTTGTGCTTAGAAAGCCAGTCCATGCCGAGAATTAGATCAATATCTGAATCACCAAGAACAATAGGAGAAGATAGAAACTTATAGTCACCCATCTTGATAGACACATCTGGGACGCAATTATTAGATGTCATTTGCTTCCCCGGGGACACAATCTTCAATGGAAAAGGAATATTTTCGGTCACAAACTCATGCTTGGCAACAAAAGGTCTTGAAATGAAAGAAAGCGATGCACCAGTATCAAACAATACTTTTGCAGGACAAGAGTTAACTAGAAGGTTACCCATGATCACTTCTGAAGAATCCTATGCCTGAGTTGCGTTCATCATGTTGACCTTGGCATGCTTGGGATTATGCTTGACCACTACATTACTAGCAGATCTCACGGGAGGAGGAGGCGAAAGGTGCCTTTGGTTGAAGCATTTGTTTGCATAGTGCCCTTTCTGCTGAAACTTTGTTGCAAGTGACCTCTTAGAGCAGACGGTGATAAGGAGCACTTGACCTTGGAGTATGAGACTGAGCTTTTTTCTGATAGCCTAGGTTGGGTGGGTGGGAAGATCCATTGCCACCTTTGCTCTTCTGCTGGTAAGGCTGACGGAATGGAGGAGGAGGCAACCAAAACTTCTGTTGCTTAGCTGCCACATGAGTTGAAGAAGAAGATTGAACTGCATCCCTGACTCTCTTCTTAGAAGCATCACACTTGAGCTGAGCAGCTTCTTGCTTTAGTGACATGTTGTAGAATTCATCATACTTGGTCGGCTCAAAAAGCACGAGAGCTAACTGCAGATCTTCTTTGAGGCCACCTCTGAATTGATAAATCATGCTCTTTTCATCAGGGACGTCTTGTTTAGCGAAGCGAGCGAGTTTCTAAAACTGGATATTGTATTGATACACAGACATGCTGCCTTGCTTGAGATTGCGGAACTCTTCACTCTTACTCTCAGCAACACTTTGTGGAATGTGATGAGCATTGAAGTCTCGGTGGAAATCATCCCAGGTAATCACACGACCTCCTCTGGAATCTTTGTATTGTTAATACCACTCGGCAGCTTGGTCTTTGAGTTGAAACGAAGCAAACTTGACAAAGTCCTCAGGCCTAGCATTGCTACACTCAAAATGTTTGTAGATATCCACGAGCCAGTCGTCGGTGTCTTTGGCCTCGACACAGTTGCTGAAGGACTTCGGCTGGTTTGCGAGAAACTGGTTGAGGGTAGCAAACTGAGGTTGATTGTTGCCTTGGCCTTGATTTCCTTGGGTGCCTTGCTCTTGGTTACGCTCTTGCAAGAGCTGTAAAAGCATCTGAGTGTTGGTGTTGGTGGCTGCCATGACAGCTTGCCATGCCTCCGGAGGTGGAGGTGGTGGCGGAGGGTTCGGATTCTGATGCTTTGGAGGAGCCATCCTGAAGAGGTTGACATCCGCTAGCATCTTGAAAGACATATATTCAAGCTGAATCAATGGATCGAAATTGCAACATATAACCTTAACATTCGAACAAGAATGAATGAATGAATTCCAAAGTAAATCATCACACTTCCATAAAGTTGAGAAGCCACTTAGATAAAAGGTAGATGAATAAAGCAACAAGGCATGGATATGAACAAATAATTGGTAAGGATTACCCAATCACAAACCAAATATCTGCGGGAAGAAATACAAGAGCTACATGAATTCCCACCTATAAAACTCCCAAAACTTTCTGGTTATGCAATCAGGTGTTAGGGATACAGGGGAAGCATAATATCTCACCCAAAACTAGCAAATCCTACATCCAGTTGTATCCATCCTTCAACACATAACCAAGAAACCTTCGGAAATCATTTACCTCAACCTTCGAAAAGCATCCGTTATACGAGTTATGGCAATACTCCCGAAATCCCGCCCTAGTACTGGGTGGCGTCGAGGTTATCTCACCAACAACTGCATAAAAGAGATTTTCGATGTCGGCGAACTCAGGTATTCCAGAACTGCAACGATAAAATTGTGACGACAACACCTCGGAGCTCAACTCCCTGGGACACTGCCACAACCCCTAAATGTCAGGAGGCACAAAGAACAATGTTCTTGTCACAAAACCATCGAATCGATTCCAAGATACCCGCATGATCCTAAAAAAAATTCATGAAATTTTAGGAGAGAAGAGTCAAAGCTCTACATCAGGAGGCCTCACCAGAGCGACGAAGGGATTGAGGAGTAAAAAGAATCCACTCTCCGATATATATAATCCTAAGACTCGAAATTTTTTGTTCTAGACTCAACAACGTCAGCGATTCAATCAAGTAGGGGGCTCCTAAGTCGGAGAAGGCTCTGATTACCAACTTGTAACACCCACGATGCGACTATCTCCCACGTGTCGGGCATGACTTAGAGGCATAACCGCATGGTAGGCATGTCGTAAGAGGGGTAATCTTTACACATCCCATGTACTGAATAAGAAAGGGATAAAGAGTTGGCTTACAAACGCCACTTCACACAATACATAAATATATCATACATCATCCAGAATACAATCAAGGTTCAACTACGCTACCAAAATAAAGAAAGACAACCCCAAATGCTAGATCCCCGATCTCCCCAACTGGGCTCCTCTACTGATCATCCGGAAAAGAAACATAGTAACGGCCCGAATCCTTGTCGAACTCCCACTTGAGTTCGGTAGCATCCCCTGCACTGGCATCATCGGCACCTGCATCTGTTTGGAAGTATTTGTGAGTCACGGGGACTCAGCAATCTCATACCCTCCCGATCAAGACTATTTAAGCTTAAGGGTAGGAAATGGGTAGTGAGGTGGAGCTGCAGCAAAGCACTAAGCATATATGGTGGCTAACTTATGCAAAAGAGAGCGAGAAGAGAAGCAAAGCATGGTCGAGAAGTTAAAAGTGATCAAGAAGTGATCCTGAAGCTACTTACATTCAAGCATAACACGAGACCGTGTTCTCTTCCCGGACTCCGCCGAAAAGACACCATCACGGCTACACATGCGGTTGATCCATTTTAATTAAGTTAAGTGTCAGGTTTTTTACAACCGGATATTAAAAAATTCCCATCTGCCATAACCGCAGGCACGGCTTTCGAAAGTTCAAAACCCTGCCGGGTGTCCCAACTTAGCCCATCACAAGCTCTCACGGTCAACGAAGGATATTCCTTCTCCCAAGAAGACCCGATCAGACTCGGAATCCTGGTTACAAGACATTTCGACAATGGTAAAACAAGACGAGCAAAGCCGCCCTAATGTGCCGACAAATGCCGATAGGAGCTGCACATATCTCGTTCTCAGGGCACACCGGATGAACACTATGTACAACTAAAACCAAACCTCAAGTTTCCCCGAGGTGGCGCTGCAAGTGGCTCTGTTTTGGACCAACACTTAGAGGAGCACTGGCCCGGGGGTTTTAAAATAAAGATGACCCTTGAGTCTGCGGAACCCAAGGGAAAAAGTCTTAGGTGGCAAATGGTAAAACCAAGGATGGGCCTTGCTGGAGGAGTTTTATTCAAGGCGAACTGTCAAGGGGTTCCCATAACACCCAATCATGTAAGGAACGCAAAATCAAGGAACATAACACCGGTATGACGGAAACTAGGGCAACAAGAGTGGAACAAAACACCAGGAATAAGGCCGAGCCTTCCACCCTTTACCAAGTATATAGATGCATTAAACTAAACAAGATATAATAATGATATCCCAACAAAATCCATGTTCCAACAAGGAACAAACTTCAACTTCACCTGCAACTAGCAACGCTATAAGAGGGGCTGAGCAAAGCGGTAACATAGCCAAAAACCGGTTTGCTAGGAAAAGTGGGTTAGAGGCTTGACATGGCAATATGGGAGGCATGATATAGCAAGTGGTAGGTATCGCGGCATAGCAATAGAGCAAACAACTAGCAAGCAAAGATAGAAGTGATTTTGAGGGTATGGTCATCTTGCCTGCAAAGTTCTCAGAGTTGACGAAAGCTTGATCTTCGTAAGCGTACTCAACAGGCTCCTCGATCACGTACTCGTCTCCCGGCTCTACCCAAAGCAAGAACACAAACAAAGTAACAACAATCAACCACGGTGCAATGCGCAAGCAACATGATGCAAAACATGGCATGATATGCGAGATGTGATATGCAATGCATATGCGTGCTCCGGAAGGAAAATATTGATCAAGGCATAAACTTGGCAAACCAAGTGTGCCTCTGGAAAGATGAGATGATTTCAGTTGAAATCGATATAAAGATCATCGGAATCAAATGCATGGTTTGCAAATGGCAAGCAAAACAAGAATGGCACAATTCTGCGATTAACAGCACAATGCCATCTAGAATGCAACAAGAAACTAAGCTAATGCACCCCCAACATAGCAACAAAGTACATGTAAGTGATCTACCAAAGATGCTTGGCAAAACATGAACACTGAGCTATGGCTAAATCACACAAGAACAGGTTCAAACAAGCATGGCAAAAGTGCAAAAGATATCAGCTTCACAAACTTAGTGAAAATACTGATATGCCAGAAATAACATCAGGAAGCAATGTTAGAGCAAGCAAACAACATTCTACAGGAACATATCATAGCAAACAAAGGCATGGCATGAAACTACCGAATGCATAGAACAAAAGCCCCTTACTGATCATGAGCCAAAAAGGCACAGAAGATATGATGGCAACCATGTAAACATAGCAAGTGTTATTAACATATTTAGACTTAGCAGAAAACTGAGCATGGCATAAACAGAATTATGAAGGCATCTTTGCAAGCTCGATTCACTCACCATGAGGCATTGCATGACAAACTAAGCATATCAAAAGCAAGATGACATGTTCATGAAGCTAACCATGGCAAGATCAAGCTCATAGCATGCATGGATCAACAGCAACAACCATGGCAAAATTGATTAACATGTAAACAATCTGTCAGGAACATTTTATAGCAAAAGTAGAGCAAGATTAAGACATGCTAGAGCACTCCATAATTTCAAACAGGGGCATGGATGGACAGAGCAAAACCATATGTCCAAATCACCCTTACTGAAGCAACTCAAAACCAGCATGGATCTCACTGTAGCATCATGTTTACATGGCATAAAAATAACAGCAGGCACAAGACTTAGCAAAATCCTAAGTCCTTGAAATCAGCAATATCACGAAGGCTACTTTGCATGCTTGTGCTAGTCACCACATTGATCACAAAAATACATGGCAAGCACCCCTGTAAATATGGCATGGCATAGATCAAAACACATGTAGAGCTCATGCCCATAAGATGCACACAACAAATGTGACAAAAATGA